>NW_022987531.1:4379563-4644563 GCF_902827165.1 Trematomus bernacchii
CCACAGTTGTATAGATCAGGGGTCGCAACCTTTTGATATGAAGTGCCATTTAAATAAAAAAATCTGATTGGTGTGCCGACGTTCGTGAACTGTCAACTGGAGAGCGGGGGGAGCCTCGCTGCGGGGAAGCTGTGGACCTCTGTCGCCTGTCAGCGCGACTTACATGATGCCATTTAAACACATTTAAATAAATAAAGGGCGGTGCCGGCCGTCAGCGAACCGAGCCCGGTCGCCAACGGCCCGCTGGCGACCGGATCGGTTCGCTGACGACCGGACGCACTGTGATTCTCCAGAACACACAGTTGGCCAGTCCGCCCCTGTGTAGCATATTATTTCGATGACAGATGAGCAGGATTGCCACTGGGTTTCAACTAGACACGCCACGCAAAAACTGTGGCATGTACAGCTCCTTTGGGTACTGCAATGTGGAAGTGCGCTACACCCCTGATTCGTTTCACCATGGAGGAAAGCAGCAGCAAGTCGACTGGAGTTAAGAGGCGGGGCTAGAAGTTATCCTTCTGCTTGCGTTGCGTGCATGGCTTCCTTCTGCAGGGGGACACGCGCTCCTGCCGGCGGTCCTTCGTTCAGGATCCAAAAATACGAATTTAAATATTTTGCAACCACAGTTATTCCTAGTGTGCCACTGGTTACGGTCCAGGGTTTGCCGACCCTGGTATAGAGTTGTTGGCACGAATGAAGTTCCTAACTCGGAAATATTACTTAGCATTTAGCACATCTTGTTCCATTGAACTCAAAGTCAATGGTTTATTGAATTGAGTTGTTTGCATAACTGAAATAAAACTGTAGGTGGTTAATACAGACTTTATGTTTTGTTCTAGAACCATAAAAGAAAACGTCAATGAATACACCCCAAAATGTGTGGTGCCTAACAACTGACTCATATGAGTCATTCTAAAACGTCAATCACACTGTACATAAGCCGTCCGTTAGCTGAGCAGTGTTGACGGGAAATCTTGCGACCCGTCATGTAGCTTGTTTATGACGTTAGCTTTTCTACTTCCTGGTGATTATGTTAGAGTATATTGTTGAACAAAATGTGTACGTATCATAATCATGTGTTGTCAAATATCAAATTGTTGCCAATATTCCCAAATTCCAATGGAAATATTCCATTGCTTTTGTCAATGGACCCTTTGAGATGCTAACTTCTCAGGCTGCCTACAAAAATACGACATCACTTCACCACTCTATTGCTGGTCACATGAAGTAGACGGGGGAAAAATACTTGATCAGAAACAGTTTGAGGCCAAAACGTAAATTGATCCAATACTTCACACAAGCTGCTGTTAACTTTGCACACCATTGGCTCACGTCCTAACCAGCATTCAGCTCTTCAGCAAGACACTACAATCAATACACTCAATCCCCCACAATTGAAATCAGCACACAGTGGATGGATGTGAGAATGTGCAAATATAGTGGGATCCTTCTGAAGTTATAGTGTTTATAAGACATAAGGCCTGTTTGTTTGCCCCAAAAGTCATATAATTCCCTAACAGCAAACATATAACAACCCATCATTAAAATAAAATGTGTGCCTTATCGTCTAATACTAAAGGATAGAGGGGGGTACATTGAGATGGGAGCAGCACATAGTGACACAGACAGTGAGAAGCATGACTCAGCAGTTTCCCTCCCTCATTAAAAGTCTGGAGTGTGTGCGTGGCTGTTAAAATGTTTAGGGATGCTTCTCGGAGCCGGGGCTCCCTCTCACCTTGGCAAGTTCATCTTCTAACAGTGAGAGAGTGCCACAGAGAGGACACTCCCAGAGTGACTCACAACCACATCTCAAACTATTTTTTCAGGTGCTAAATAATTTATCTTTCGTGAATCAGGAGAATTACGTGTGATATGCTGACAGAATTTGTATGAGCCTGCCTTAGCCGCTTCACACCAAGTACTTAGTAGCCGGTAACTTGGTCCCCGGTACTTGTTTCCCCCCCGAACTCTTTAGTCCCTCGAACTCAGTGGCGAGCCGTGACTTTTCTACCTAGGCCCTCTGACCACCCCCCCCCCCCCCCCTTCCCTCGAAAAAAATAGTTATTACGTCACAGCGTATACTTCAGCGGAATATCTAAACAGCGACCCTCTACCACACAAAACAAGACCATTCATATCAACACCTATCATGACAGGGCACCCACAGCCAAGTAACAATTAAAAATGAATTAAGTCGGCACGGCGGCCCACATTGAAAATCACTTTGGTTTACCTTTGATGATCAAATCACCTAAACACAAAGTCCATCCTCCTGTCCTTTTGTATGAAGAACTTGATGGCGTCGTCATGCAGCTGATCCTTTGCTTTTAAAGCAATCAGCAATTCCTTCTCGATCGAAATTAAGGCCAAGTCTGACAGTTGGACTTGCCCAGTCGTGGACCTCGAGTAGCTTTTTATGCGCTTCAGCGCAGAGAATGACCTCTCCACAGAGGCAGTGGACACAAGTATTGTCAGGATGATGCATGAGAGGGTCAGTGGCGGCGCCAGAGCATTTTTGTTGGGTAATCTATGGTAGGGCTAACCCATACAGTGGTGGTGCTCAAGTCAGTATTTGCAATGTAATTACATACACGCTATATCGCCCCCCTTGACAGTGAAAACGCCACGCGTGAGGTTTAGATATTTCCCTGTCTCAATCAAAATGGAACTGTATGAATAAACGGCACATTTGTCTTGTAGTAAATAAAAAGGGATCACTGTGAACGTGACGTATGATAGTACACGTTGAAGATCCAATGGGGATACTGAATGGCGGTTTTCGATTGATCTCAATCAATAAGGCATGACGCAGATCCAACGTTGCGTTGCTCTGATTGGCTGTAGGTCTATTCAAATTGCATTCGGAGGCATTTTGATCTGACCGCGGGCCGCGCTGATATTATAACGCCAGAGAATTTCCACACCTTTAGTGTATAAAACTCCCCCCACTACTTAGACTATTCCTTGCACCACTCTTCTAGCATAAGCCCGAATGGTCTCAACCATATTGCATCAGGAACGTGCACTTGTTGTTACAAGCAGGATCAGTTTGTGTGCTGTGGAAACGACCCGTATATTTTCGCAATCCGTGTTCTCACACATTTAGCATTTCGCTTATTATTTAATTGAATTGCATCACTTTCATGGTGGGCTAAGGTGGGGCTAAGCCATTTCTTGGTATGGCTGTAGCCTACCCCAGCCATACCCTGGCGCCGCCACTGGAGAGGGTGTACACCTGTTTCATGCTTTCACTCAGTCCTTTTTTGAGGAGAAACTGATGAATGTCGGTTGGGGCTTTCCCCAAAATGGTCAGACATGCCGTACATCACGGCGAGTTCAGTGGTGTAGTCGAGGCTGGTCGAAATATCCGCCATAGCTCTCCATCAACTGTTCAAGGCAGCAGTTGGGAAATAGTTACAGTAATGCCCGAACTGTTGCGGGTCCAGAAGGGCCAGGAATTCCAGCTTTTTGTGGTCACTGAAGCGGTTGGCAATCTGGGTTAGCAGGCTGTCAATTACGCTGCAGTGGAGCTTCCCTGTACCCGTGCGCGAACGTCTCCTTGAGCTCCACGGCCGCGCGGAGGGCCAACCAAAGCCTGGGTTTCATCGTAGACGATGTCAAAGTCCCCCTTCTCCTGTTCAATTTGTCGCTGTAGCTGATCCACTCTGGCCAGGCAGAACTGCATATCAAAACCTTTGTTCTGAAGTATTTGAAAAACAACATCCGAGTAGGAGAAGATAGCGTGGAAGGTTTTCAACCAAAAGCTGAAATCGAAGCTGGTAAGGAGGGTGATGTATCCATCAGAGCAATGAACAGTTTCGTCATCAAACTCTGTGTGATGGTCTACGATGTGCTCAAACACCTACGAGAGTAATGCTTAGTTTAGAAAAAAACAACTTATAGACCTCCAGTAAACACTAAGATTAGCTTTTCATTTAATGTAATACTAGCATAGTTCTTTACCTTCATGTTTTTATGAGTGGGTAGTTTCCAACACTATATAATTTCTTTATTATTGTTAATATTTCATTACGGTCATTATTATTATTATCTTACCTCTCTCAATTCCCTGGTCTTCTCTGCCACTGTGCACACCAAGCGAGAATGAAAGCACCAGCGAGTAGGAGCTGCCCGTGGAAGCCTATGCTGGCAAATATCATCCAGTAGCTTGGTGCGCTTTGCTGAGCGGCTGAAAAAGGTGGCCAAGCCAGAGAGGTGGGAGAAGAAGACCTTACACTCTCTTATCTTGGAAGCTCCCTTTGACAAGACTTAAGATGTGAGCATAGCAGTGAATGAAAAGGGCCTGTGGAATTGTTTCCTTAACTTTCGCTTGCACCCCATTCAATCCAGAGGCCATAACAGCTGCTCCATTGTAGCACTGCGCGACCACTTTGTCAATACAGCCAGTCTCCCTCAGGAACTCCAGCAGCCGTGTAGCTATGGCCTCTGCTCGTTTGTCCTATGTCACATCTTCGTTCTTGAAGAAACGCTCTTTTATCCCATCTTCAGTGACATATCGAAGCACATATGACATCTGTGCCACGTTGCTAATGTCGGTTGTTTCATCCTACATGACCGCGACAAAAGGTGCCTTCCTCAGCTCCTCTTTCATGCTATCCGTCATTACACTAGCGACAGCGCTTATCAGGTCATTCTGAATCCTCGAAGACGTGCCGGTAAAGACTGTTGATGTGGCGAGGTGTGTGTGCAGGTCGCTGTCATATTCTGCCACTAAATCCAGCAACTCTATGTAATTCCCCTTGTTTGATGAAGTTACACTCTCATCGTGACCTCGGAACGGCAACTCCTGCTTGCCTAAGTACACCACACAATTTATGACTCGTTTCAAAATTCCTCGGTTCCTCTTCACCTTTTCATTATGAATGATGACACCCCAGCGTTGTTGCTCATCCAGCTGGAGCTCTATCCTGGTGTCCCCAAATGTTTTAAGGCGAATAGTAGCCCTGAGGTCACCTGAAGCATTCTGATGGCGATGTGCTGATCTGGATAAACTTCCTAGATCAGAATATCCATCTTTGGCCCATGACCCACTGTCCGCGCCAAAAAGCAAGCAATCCCAGCAGTACACAGGGATGCAAACTTGTCACCTTTCGGCGAAATTCGCTGTTTTGAATCCAAAATAGGTCGTTTGTGTGATTCATGTAGATCTGCAATAAAAAAAAATGTTGGGGTATGGGGGGGGGGGGGTCTGGGACCCGGAGTAATCTGCGGCCGCGAGCTGTTATGTGCCATCATGACACGCATGGTGTTCTTTTTTTATATATTATAATGCAGCGCGAGCTGTGTGCTCGAGTCTTCCTGCCTGTCGGCTCTGCTCATGGATGTATAATAAGGCTCTGCTGCTCCGCGATGATGGTCTAGCTTCATTAGCTACATTACCTACGGGTGCGTTCGTTAATATTAACCGTGTGCGGTCCGGAGTCACTGTGGCACAGACTGGACCGCTGGTGAACAGCTGTTAGAACGGGCCGTTCAGGTGTTCAGAGCAGAGCTCCCTGTCGGAGCGGCAGAGCGTGATGTGCACTGAAAAGTTTTTTCTGTCGCAATATTATCGTTGAGCTAGCTAACTAGCATACATTGTCACTATCTGCTAACGTTAGCTTTAGCCTTAGTTTTCTAATAGTTTTTTTCATAGGCTATAAACGGAGGTGGTATAAGTATAGATCTTGTACTTGATTAAAAGTAGAAGTACTCAGATATTGTACTAGAGTAAAAGTAGAAGTACTCAGATCTTGTACTAGAGTAAAGGTAGAAGTACTCAGATCTTGTACTAGAGTAAAAGTAGAAGTACTCAGGTTTGAGTAAAAGTAGAAGTACCAGAGTGTAGGAACAATCCTGCAATCAAAATGTTCCTCAAATAAAAGTACAAAAGTATTATCATCAAAATATAGTTAAAGTAGCGACAGCAAAAGTAGAAGTACTCAGGTCTTGTACTTGAGTAAAAGTAGAAGTACCAGAGTGTAGGAATACTCTGTTACAGTAAAAGTCCTGCATTCAAAATGTTCCTCAAGTAAAAGTATAAAAGTATTATCATTAAAATATAGTTAAAGTAGCGACAGTAAAAGTAGTCATTGTGCAGATTGGTCCATTTCAGAATAATATATATGATATGTTTTATAATGATTGATCATTAAAGTGTTCTCAAAGCTGGTAAAGGTGCAGCTAGTTTGAATGACTTTGCATACTGCAGGGTAGCTTGTGAATTTACTCCAGGTGGAACTAAAGTCTGATTTAACACTTGATTATATATCACATCATTCATCCACATCTGTAAAGTAACTAAAGGTATTAAATACATGTAGTGGAGTCAAAGTACACCATTCACCTCTGAACTGTAGAGGAGAAGAAGAACAAAGTAGCATTGAAATACTTAAATAAAGTACAAGTATCTCAAAATTGTACCCAAGTATAGTACTTGAGTTTATGAACTTACTGAAGTTACTTTACACCAGTGGCTATAAAGATAGAAAGACTAAGCCTTGCACAGAGGCATGAAAATACATTTTCAAAATGCTCAACAGTGCTGCCAAAATTATAAACTGACTGCTACACAATTAAAATAAATGCTTTTATATATTTCTATTAGATGTGACTCTTTGGCGTTTCTGTTATTATGAACACTGCTGCTTTAGTTGTTCTGACTGCTAAAATCCTCTGTTATTCCTAATTTTAAAGCTGATATTCCGTGGGGTCGGGGGGGCTCGGATCCTTGTCACCTTTTTCATACCTGATGAGTTTGCATCCCTGAGTACAGCTTTTGTTCCCTGGTTGATCCGGTCATCCAGTTGTATCTGGCGTAATTGCCGATATTAAAATGCCTCTCAAACCGTTTGGTTTTTTGAACTAAATTAAGCTGTGGTGTTGGTCGCCCTTTGGTAATTAACTCCAATTTATCAGTGTAACTCATTCTTGAAAAAGACTCGGTTAGTAGTTACGCAACGATGTCATCACTATCACTGACGAGAGCCATCGTGAATGAACGTATGCTAATGAGCTACTTCCACCTAGCTTGACCCGTTGTTATATCACATGCATAAACTTGGCAGCGCAGCGGGCGGAACTTGTCATAAAGTCCGCGATAATAAAGCCCACCCATTTAGAGGGAAGATATGATTGGTCAATTGTATCACTTGACATTACTCTCTCGTTGTTTTACTATAGCGGGCCCTCTGTGAATCGCAGAGAGGGCCAGACGAGCTTCTTTCATGTAACCCTTCACATTCAAACAGAAACTGAACAGGCAGATTCAAAGGATTTATTTCTTTGGAAATGTTATTTTAAATACAATTAAATCAAGTTTTTTCGGTAAAACTAATGAAAAATATAACAAAAATAATATTAAAAATATATATATTTAAAAAGAAAATATATTTTTTAAATGTTTTTAAATATTATTTTTTAGAATATCTTAGGCCCTCACAGAGGGCCCTGACGGCTCGCCACTGCTCGAACTGTCCTAGTAGATCGCGTTCTCACCGGAATAAGTTCCAGAGGGAGGATAGTGAGCCGAAGTCCCTCCCTTTCCGGTGGAACTCCATGGGACCTTATTTCGGAAAAATTATGTATTGAAGTCAATGGGGAGAGAAAAGTTATCTTTCGATTCCGTTTGAATTGTGCCATGAATTACACATATGATGTTTGTCAATCTTAAAAAATAATTTCCAAGTAAAAATAGTCACAGTTTGTCGTAAAACTGTGAAGTTACACTTATTTGTGTGTGAAACCGCTCAATGAACTACATCTCTGGTCTCGCACAATACACGTCACCAACACCAGAGTGAGGTGAAAAGTATTAAATGAGGTGGAAATCATTACAGTCTGGGCATGTTGAGAGCTGCTATTACACAAATGGGGAGTTAGTCGGTTCCGTAAGAGCCAGCATGCGGGACCGGCTGTACAAAGTTTCTGTTAAAGTATTAAATTAGTGTAATGAGTGTAATGTGTAACGTTAATGTCAGCTAGCTAACATTAGCTAACATGGTACACTCCTATGTTTTGTTTTAGCAACTAGTTTTCTGCGTACCTTGTCCTTGCCAACACTAATGTTATCCACAGCATACACAGCGATCACGCAGTTCTTAACGAGAAAACTAGTTGCTGAAAGAGGTGAAATGTGCTAACGTGACGGCCGTCTTGGTGTTGGTGACGTGTATTGTGCGAGACCAGAGATGTAGTACATTGAGCGGTTTCACACAAAAAAAAGTGTTACTTCACAGTTTTACGACAATATTTTTTCTTTTTGACTTGCAAAATTATCTTTTAAATTGACAAACATCATATGTGTAATTCATGGCACAATTCAAACGGGATCGAAACTGGCTGATCGTAGTGTTATATATATATATATATATATATATATATATATATATATATATATATATATATATAGCCCTTTAAGACTCTTTGAGTTTAGCTTCACCCCATGGGTCCAACATCACAGATTGCTACGTCGGAAGTTCGAGCCACACAGGGCAGCGCAAACCATTGAAAAAGAATTGGTCTCATTCCATTTGAATTTCCACCTTTTGACTTTTTTTTCCTTTTTTTTGTTGATAATATAAAAATGTGCTGCAGTCTGCCCTGATTGGTTTGCTGACTGGCTAGGGTAGAGAGTTATGCAGTCAGTGAAATCGTTGAGAGTGATTCCTGCATGTCCATGGATAGATGCAGTATGTAATAATGTTATTTGGTCATTAAATGTCTTTTGTGCTATTTCACACCACTTCCATAAAAAAAAACCTAAAGTCAGCTCCTGTCTTGGCCACTTTTTTTGGATGAGTGTTACATTTGCTGCATATCCACCATGTACGCTAATGCGTGGTGAGGGTGTCTCAAAGATCTATAGTGTCTCAAAGAGCCTTGTTTAAATGTGCACTAAACATCCCACTTGGTTTGGAAACCGAAGCTGTGTGAAAGGGCATGGCTTTAATTAAAGCATAGATGGTGAACATTTAAAAGAAGTAAACATCTCTCCACTGACACCCACTGAGAGTCTTCCTAATGCCAGGCTCAGATATCTTTCAGCAATAGCACCTCTTATAATATCAGGATATATCATCAGGATGTGACATATTGTACTGCACATTATCTGCTCTCCAGTCAAACTGCAGTCTGAGGTCAATGTGATAGCATGGTGTCTGTGGCAGAGCTACATGCTGCATTATACTGAGACGGGGAATGGCAGGGACTATTTTTGCCAGCCTAGCACTTTGCACCCTGTTTGTGGTAATGACTGGTCTGCTCTTTATGGACGCCTCCAGGTTGCTAATTAACAGCTCTTAATGGCTACCTGCAGGGCCGGCCCTGACCAATTTGCTGCCCTAGGCAAGATTTTAGCTGGTGCCCCCCCCCAAAATGCAGACACTCACTATGACTTGCGCATGCATTCACGTGCACGGTTGTGGCATGACCACCAACACAGAAAGATATGGACACAAGATGTCTGCAAATGTATTTAGTATCCTATCCATTTGAACATGATTTAAGTGGGGGGTGGACCTAACCTCCTCTAGGGGGGTCCGGGGGCATGCTCCCCCGGGAAGATTTTTTTTTTAATATTGAAGTTAAAAGCATCAATCTGGTGCACTTTGAGAGCAACATGAAGAGCTCTATGGATACATCTCTCAACACCCATATGAAACAGAACTGAAAACAGATTTTTCTTTTATTTATGCATATTTTACAAATCACTCCCCTTTTAAACTGTATTCTTGATAATTAATAACAACTTTTTTTTACAGTCATATAGTATTTTATACCTGTTTTTCATCTATTCTCTTATTTTTTTATAACTATAATGATCATATAAAGTTGTGCCTTTACCTCACTGAGCTGAGGTTATCAGAGCCTCTCAGTCTTTCAGGAGAGAGCTCTCTAAAGCTCTCCCCCCCGCGGCCGCTTTCACAGTAAAGTCCAATGTTAATAAAAGCTGTATACGTTTTTTGGGAGTTTGATTTATTTTAAATTAACACAAATACAAAATTAAAACCTATAATTGCACACTAAAAACATTATTTAAAAAAAAGAACTACTTCACATAAACCTCTGGTTTTTACTGGGGCTGGGGCAGTTCAACTTAATTTTTTTTGGGGGGGGGGTGCGCCATAGTTTATGGGCGCTGTATGCAATATAGGTGTAGTTCTGTTAGTATAAGATAATAAGATGTACTTTGTTGATCCAAAATCGGGAAATTGTGTTGTTATGAAATAAATTAAAAATATTTTTTAATTTCTAACTTTTTTTTTTTTTTTTTTTTTCGGCGCCCCCCATAGATTGTTGCGCCCTTAGCATTCGCCTAGACTGCCTATGCCAAGGGCCAGCCGTGGCTACCTGCAAAAGATGTTGTCATGAATAAAACATTAAGTTGTAAAGGAAAACAAGGTCATGTGTTGAGTCTTGACACTCTACTGTTGTACTTCATTCAGAAATTCAACAGTTTAGAAAAAGAATACAGCCTTAAAATCAACAAAACAACATTTACAAAAAACTATTCACCTTACTTTTCTTGGGCTTCAAGTCACTAATAACTTTTAAGTATAATCATTTATTTTATAGATCACAATCTGACCATGTCATCATCAAAATGCTGCTAGAGTCTGGTCATAACCTCAATCACATTTTAGTTGCTGCAAGCTGATGAACATTTGGTAGATATGTTTCAAACATTCTGCAGCAATAGCCAAAAGAAAATCCTCCTTTTGTTGATAGAAAATATCATTCTTTTTTTGTTCATACCTTAATTTTTCAACCTCTCCACTATTACTTTCTAAAGCTGTCTGGCCTTTTATTAAATGCCTGAATTGAATCTAGAATTGTGTTGTCCGACTAAGTCGTACTCCCCATGAACATCTGATAGAGAACTGTAGCAGATACGACCTTTATCGTCCTTGTGCGGCTGCAGCCTAAGTGTAGAACTGGTGAAGTGCCCCTTTAAGATGGATTGCATCATCTGCCAGGTGATAGAAAAACGCAAGATGAAAGCAAAACCGCATGTAACCTTTAACTGAGATCCTAGGCTAACCACAAAAACATTGCACTACTAGTGTCCTGCATAGTTGGATGGTTGAGAGACATTGAAATTACCATGAGTGTTTTTTTTTATCATCAAATCAGTCAACTGTCAATCCATGTTAACTAAGTATAGTATGTGACACTTATTGCATCATCCTTCATTTTCTGTGAATACGAAACGATGCGATGAAATAAGAAAAATCGGGACGATACAATACAACATGACACGATGCGATGTGATTTGGTCTGATACGACACAATACGATATTATTCAGATCAGTGCGATGCAGTAAAATATGACACAATAATATTAAAGTGTAATTTTTCTTGCGTCCTAGCAGTTAAATGTGCAACATCAACGAGGACAAATATTAAGACAAAAGACAAGGAAACAAATATTTTAAATACCATTACAATCACTGAAGACAATATGTTCAAGACCGTTTAACATTTTACCTGGGATATAACTCTGTAGTGTTGGACTGCATTCATCTGAAAAGCTAGAAAAACATGATACTGATTATATAATGTCTGTTAAATCGTGGCTGCGGTGTCATGGATAACCAATAGTTTGTTCTTTTGAATTTCTGTTTGAGATGTATGTGATGACCTTGTGTGAAGCCGAGAGCCCTGTGCTGAATTCCAAACTCAATATTAGGATCTGTAAATGCGTCCAATCTAACAGAATTGAATACAGAAGTAATGTAATTTCCCATTTTGCTTCTCGTGTCTCGGTGTTAGCAGTCAGCCTGGTGGGGCTCTTGTTTTCAAGGATATTACACGCCTGAAGCTGCAAAATGTCTCCAGTTGAAGCTTCCCTATTGTTGGTGCTGGTGTCACCTCTGCTCACACCTCACCAGAGAGGAGAGGGTGAAGGTGGGGAACACTGAGGGTGAGAAACAGAGCTGTGGATGGGGATATGCCTACAAATTATGTCAGCTTTTTAATGCAGATTTAAATGACAATATGTCTGTGGTTGGCCACCCTGTTGTACAGTCTTAATTAAATAGTGGCAATTTAAGGTCATGTCACACTATCCTTAAAGAGGCCTTATGATGAGTCCTTCACTTTGATATGGTACTTTATAAGATAAGTTAAGATAAGAAATAACAAGATAAACTTTTTATTTATACCCGTAGGGAGTTTTAGGTGTCAGAGCATAAACTGTGCTCAATGTGATTATACAAAAACCTATATAACACACTACAGGAAAGAGAAACCCCCCAAAAAGCATTATAGGGTCCCTGATATATGGAGGATCAGACCTCTGCTGATTACAAAATAAATGGTAAAGGTGTCCCATCCCATTGGATCAGGAGAGTGTGGGAGATGTAATGCAATTAATTACAATCTGTGCACAACGAAGCACTGTCATGGAAAGAGGCTTTCACCCCCCTAATACAAAAATATTAAAAAAATATTTTCAAAACTATTACTTTTTTTTCAATCTTGAACTAAACGTTACTTTGTCATTGTCATTGTCATTGGAACTAATGTAGGTTAACTTTCCTGGGTACATTTATGGAAGGAAGGTTAAAATAACAACCATCGCACAACTATACGGGAACAGAACACCCTGTGCTGTTATTGGTTCAGAGTCAAGCCAGAGGAACGCCTGTTGAAATGTCAAAGGAACCATCTGGGGCAGCCAATTAAAAAGATCACACAGCAATATCACACAACACGTAAACACACCTAGGTGCCATTTGAAGGGTGCATTGTGCAGAACCCTGTTAAAAATCTATCAATTTGTCTCTTGATTGTAGGCAGAAATGGCTTCTTTGAATGGCTGCTTTTAACCATCTGGTGCATCAGGTAACATTTCATTTAAATAAAATCTACATTTTAAGGCTCTGCAAGGACATTTTGTATTCTATTCGGTTCAGAACACTGGCATTGATTCATAGCAGAATTAAGATACACTTTTGAGTCATGCAGTATGGAATGACAATACATCTAATTGATTTTTCAATGGAATTGACATATGAAGATGTATTGCCTTTGCTTTCGGCCATGAGGAGCCAAACCTCGGGGGAATACACCCATACATCTTTTTTTCCAGCCGAGGGCAACCTAAAGGTTTGGTTCTGGCCTCATGCCTGTCGGTTACCATGGAAACCCCATCCCCCATCCCTTCTTAACCTATGCTAGAATTGAGTGGAGGTGAGACTATTGAATTAGGTGTTTTAGCAAGAAGGGCAAATACACACAGAGTTTCATTTGCTTGTTTAACAAAATGACTTGTAATACAAATCATTTAACATACTTTCCATTGGCTTTCTGTACTGTCCCTGGCTTGCTGTTGGACATAACACACAGCTGGACACAATAATGTTGACACAATTGTGGACAAGATACCAAGAAGACTCCCCACTGAGTCTGATGAGAGGGACTCCAATTTATAGAGATCTGCTTTGGTGGCTTTTCTGACTTTCTGTGTGTCATTTTATTTGGTTTCATCACTTGTTATTATCACTTTCTTTTTCCTTTTTAGTCTCCAGTAGGGTCTGTTTTCTCTCTCTTTTCTCCTTGATCATTGCCTCTGGCCATCACAGCGAGGTGTTGAAAACAACTGGTGCTAACAAAGGTGTCTGACTCCTTGACAACGCCAGATAAACTTGTGTCAGTGTCAGAGACAACGCCTCAAGTGGCAAATTACTGGCAGCAGACAGATTTGGACACCCACACATACACATGTTCGGTTAATTGTGAAAGTATTTGCGTTGACTCAGTCATGCATATTGCCATTGTGTTTCTATTTCATTTTCAGCTGCATGTTGAGGTCCTGACAGACCAAACCAACATCAAATAACTAGTTGTGACAGAGACAAGTGTTGTGTCGCCTCACATTTAATGAGTCTAGGCCACAAAGGTACATTTCACCACACTTTAATAATCACGTACATTGTGGCCTGGGTAAGAGGAAATATCTTCCCATAACAGCAGGAACGGAAGTGTGTATTCACTATTCAAAAGGGGAAATGGAAAACTTAGGACAGATGATATAGTGTTCATACAAATATGAAATCAATGCAGAAGTTGCTGACCATTTTCACACACTATTTAGCTTCATTCCAAACTTTCATGGCATCATGAAAATATCCATCCATCCATCCATCGTCAACAGCTTATCAGAAGTCGGGTAAGGTACACAATTTAGTGGAGTAGAAGTACAAAGTGGAGTATAAGTACAAAGTAGCACAAAATGGAACTATTCAAGTAGAGGAGTAGGATTACAAAATGGTACTTCAATACAGTACTTGAGTAAATGTACTTCTTCCGACTTCTTCAAATTACCTAAACTGATGGATGCCATAAGGTTAGAGTAGTTAGCAACACATATGCCACTTTTTCTATGCTTGCTTGGATATACAAAGTTTAGCAACACTATAAGAAAAAGAGCTATCCCCTAATATATACTAGAAAAGAGGCCTTGGTTTTTCATTTGTCTGGTATATTCACTTTTCTGGTGTTAAACTAACTCGACAAGAGTTTCTATGAAGATTTGGTTTAAAGAAGAAGAAGCAACGTGTTAAAATGTCATGCATCTATTGTTAGTATAAATGGCACCAAGCTAGAGAAGCTTACATGTTGTTTTTCATAACTCCTTATAAACAATACTTTAATGACACCTTAAATACTTCATTCATTTAGAGCCTTTCAGATTAAGGCAGTTTGGTTTTATCTTATTGAAATAATGGGAAAATAATTAAGCTTCTTTGCCAAACCCCTTAGGTGCCTAATCTTAGAAAAACATGTTTGGGATGCTGTCAGTGGTAATTTAAAGACTAATCATTTGTATTATTTTGTGTCAGGGACAGTGAAATGATTAATGCTGCCACCCCTCATTGGCGTGCTGACCCTCAGACTCTGACACCTCTAATCTGTGGGGGTGATCACGCCTCGATGAGCAGCGATGTACTTTATCGGACTAACACTCTTGTCTCTGTCATCTCCAGAAGCAGCCATATCCGTCACACTCTGTGAGGTCACACTGCAGTCTGCATTAAGCCCTGTTATCTCTTCAATGCACACCATTTGTTTTTGTCACACTCCTTTTATCTCAGTGCTTTGGATTATTTCCTCCTGTCTTGTCAAATAAAACAAAATATTGTTGAACAGTAAAATTGCTTCTGCTGAGCAGCTTAAAAGTCAAGAAGACCGGCAGCTGTGATCGGAATTCAATCAGAAAATCATACCCGTATTGTTGGATGATAAGTAATAAGGAATACCCACATTGCTTTAGCACCACAGTTGGCTATGCTGTTATGTGTTCAGTTGGAAACTAGTTTGGGATTTTGAAGGTTTTTTACCATAGAATACACTATCCCCCCCAAAAATGAACAGTTTTTTATTGTATTTCATAATTACAGGAAATCATTTTAAAATTACAAGAATAAACGGTTTATTGAAATGTGTGATGTATTTTAACAAACAAAAAAACGGTAGAAATGGAATACATTATTTATCTGTTTTTTTTAGCAGTTTTTAAATGCGAATTTAACCAAACTAACTGAAAAAATAAACGATTTTCTGTTGGCAAATTTAGCTGCATTTTCTGTAATTTTACTAAAAAATGCTTTTTTTATGGCTATATATCACTTTCAAATACATAAAAAATACTGTTAATACTCATTTAAAAAATGTATAATTGCAAGAAAATATATGAGTAAAGAAAGAATTATTTGGTAATTTTGCTTAATTTAACCACTACTTTACATTGATAAACTGAAAACACACATGTATTGACTATCCTATTATAGTAAAACAACTACATTTTAACACATTTGGACTTGTATTACTTTGAGGATTGAATTGTTAAATATGTACATTTGAGGTTATAAAAACTGTGTAAAACCATAGAGTTAAATACAAAAAGTTATTAGACTGTTATTAACATGTTGGGTGCGAATTCCTACCAGAGCACAATACAGATATACAATTATGCTATAACCCACAAGTAACAGCCATAGACTGTGGGTTATAGGAGACATTTGTCTATGCCATCATAAATCTATAAACTAGCTCATAGCTGTCAGCATTCACTGCAGGCAAACCTACTGTAATGTGACCATTCACGTGTGATTTCTGTTGTGTTTAAACACATTACACACACAGGGAGGATATACAAGCACTACTGTAACAGACAGAGTTCGGTGCATTCACAACCCAAGTAACATTGACCTGCTGATGTCTTTCAACAAAAGAAAAAGCTGTGTCAATTTCTGACATCATCATTTGATCAGATATGTGATCTGTAGCGATTGCTACAACTGCACCTTGTTTGTTAGGAAAGTAGCTTTTAGAAAAGTATCAATGGACTAAAATGTGTGACTTTAACTCAATATTTAAAACACAGAGTGATTGGCGCACAGTATGCAAAAAACATATTGAGTTTCACTGTAAGTGAAAAATGAAAGGATCTAGAAGTTAAATAACATTAGCATTTTTCCCCTAGGCCTTATCACACTAGCATGTACAATTTAGCCCATAGCATTGAACATGCTAGCAAGCACTAACAGCCAGACTCTGAATATCAAAACCTTGTTAGCAGTTAGTGCTACCACTATACTAAATTGGTATTAGCATTGCAATTACAGTAAAACAAACAACCTATGTTGTCCTTTTAGACATCTAATAATATCCAACTATTCAAATCCATCATATTGAAAGAATAGACCTTCACCAAAGCATGTTGACAAAGCTAGTAACTACAGTGAAAGACCTTTAACCTGTTAAGCCCTGAGCCTGTTTTTCAGGTCTCAGGCTCGAAAATGACATTCTCAGAACAAATGACCATATCTTCCCTTCTAAAAGGGTTAAAGGGCCCATGTCATGGCCATTTCGACTGATCATAATGACATTGTTGAGGTATACTAAAATAGATTTATACTGTGCAATATTCGAAACTCACATTGGTTTCGCATACAGCATCTCTGTAAAGTGTGTGTATTCAGCAGTATTCACTCTCTCCACTAAACGACTCGTTGGAGCTCTTGCCCCCCCCCTCCCTGTGAGCCTAGTGTGCTCCGATTGGTCAGCTTGGCCACTCTGTTCTGATTAGTCAACCACCAGAGAGGCTCCGCCCATGTCTAACAGTGCATTTTTCGGCTCGCTCTCGGAACATCAGTCTTATAATGGCGTCGGTACAGCCGTATATTTTATACGCTAACTCAGGGGTTCCCAACCTTTATTGTGCCAAGGACCGGCAGATACATTAAAAAAAAATCGCGGACCGGTTGTCAATTTTAACTGATTTTAATATTTACTCACCAGCAGGTGGCAACAGTGGCTAATTGTATGTAACAGCCTGAACAAATAATAGAACAATATGCATCCAAAACATATTAACAAAGTTTAAAACCAGGATACAATTAAAACAAATTAGGACCACTGATATAACTGAAATGTCAGTGAGACCCCTGGGCTTGTTTGCCAGCCATAATAACGTCATACCGGGGCGTGATGGTTGACAATGAAATGCGCAAGGTATTCCTCACGTCCAGTCTGCTTCTAAGTCTGGTCTTAGTGGCCGTCATGGCAGAAAAACCTGCCTCGCACAGATATGACGTTGGGAACGGGAGCAGTGTCTTCAGAGCAAGCGTGCCGATCTCTTTGTATTCTCCCGATGCTTTGATCCAGAAGGATGTCAACGATGTTGAATTAAAGAGTGTTTTCAGTCCTCCGTCATTCATTAGCTCGATCAGCTGATCGTCTTGTTGCGATGGGAGCTGGTCTCGTCCATCGTCATTTAGAAATGGATCACGCATCCATCCTTTGCCATTCCTCGGCACTCACTGACATCAGCACCCTGACACTGACAGCGCTGTCCAGTGACAGTCCGGTTGGGTGCTGGTGTCCGGAATAGTTCGCTTGACGGATCATTAGTTCCGGCGGTGTCAAGCAATCACAGAGCTGCCGGTGCTCTCCGACAGCATTTAGCACTACATCGAGATTAAGATTAAACTAATTTATTTTGGGAACACCCACATATACATTATGGAGTTGGCCAGATGTGTGTAAATTACTGTTCATGGTCATTTGAAAACAAATGCCGTTGTTGGACACACACAAACACACCGAACATACACACACACACACAGCGGAGCTGAGCAGAGCGCAGAGCACACACACACACACACGCACACGCACACACACACACATCATGCGCCTTTGTGACCGTATTGACCGTATTTCCTTCATACAACAAGTAATAGGGGGAATAATCGGGCCGTTCGATGTGTGTGTGTAGGTGTGTGTGGTTGAAACGTAGCAGCCTGCCTTGCAGTGGTGAACACAGTGAAGGCGGTGTGTACGCGCTGGTGCTGCACTTCTCAGAGGCTGCCTCCTGATGCTGCAGCCATTTCATGAAGTGAAGGAGGTTTTACAACAAAAAAAAATAGCTCCACAACACCCCTGGCCGCAATGCCCTTAAAATGAAGTCCGAGTTTAAAATATATCTCAAATAATGTATGCACTGCCATTTCCCCACATAAATATAACAGTCTGCGATGAAACGGTTGTCTCCTGTGTGCTCCACTTCCTATTGGCGCACCGGTAACTTTCTCTGCGCACGAGAGGCTGAGACCTTATGCTAACCAATTTTGATTTATTTTGTATGTTTTGGATGAAATAATATGACTGGTACAGATGGAGCATCTTATTTCAGACTCCAGCATACAGCTTCCTGCCTACTACCAGCCAGTTACCTGCCTAAGACCTGCCAAAGACCAGTATCTGGGAATGTTAAGCCCTCCCACTATTTTCCAAGAGGGCGTTGCCAGATTTTCAATTTCAGGATTTAACCAGGAGATGGCGCTATATATTAAATAACTATGGCCAAACTAAGACTTAGTTTTTCACAAGAGAAAATGCAGATATTATATAAAAAACTAAAGTTAAAATCTTGTTTTTAATGCCCCAAGAGCAATAAAAACACTTGTTAAAAAAATCCTGAGTGAGGCTTTCATAAATTGCATTCAGCTGACGCTTTTATCCAAAGCGACTTACTATTTAATAAATGATAAATTATTATTCATAACAAATATGAGTGATGTGTGATTATTATTCATGCTATATACTGATATAGGGCTAAGTAAGCAATCAATCCTGCAAATTAACCCTTAGTTGTTCAATATATTTATTCAGACAATGTGAGTAGAAATACAGAAATTCTGCTCCCACCTAAGGCCAACGTTGCAATATTACAACATTTCCCTAAAAACTTACCAAAACGTAAACATTTTTAAAACTCTTTCATTTCTGCTCCAGAGGCCAGGGGTTAAATTGGGATTTGATATGTGGGGGGGCTCTGTTAGAAGGTGCGACGGGGGAGGGGGGAGAGAGTTAGACGCTCGTGAATTGTCAATGCTCTGGCTGACATCAGAGCATCGTCCTATGGGCTTAGCCCCGGACAGGTACAACAGGTATTCACTCAGAGGGGGGTACTAAATGCCACCCATTTACATGTAGGCAAACAAAATCAACATACAGTAGGGGGGTGGGGGATGGTGAACGGTATGGTCAATGTTTGTAAACACAATCCCCAGGATGTGTCCTTATCAAACCAAAATAGAAAATGCAGATATTACACTCAGACATTGGAATGTTAAAAAGCCTCAGTCATGTTCAGCTATGTTACTATTTATAATGTTATTGTTGTTACAACAGAAGATGTTTTTCTTTATATTGAAGTTAAATGCATCAATCTGGTGCACTTTGAGGTCAAAATTAAGAGATTTATGGATACCGCTGGAAAAAGCTGTGTGTGAAAGTTTAAATCTTCCTTATTGAGCTTTAAAACAAATGAATAACGACTATATATAATAATAAAATAAACACCGGCTGTTGTTATGCCTGCTGTAACGTTAAATTACTCGATTCTCCGCTTAAGTAATTATGCCGTTACAAGCTTCATAGTTGTATTTATCATCTAAATTTGCCGAAACAAGTTTAATATTCTGAAAGCCAAGACTTTGTTTATTTGAAATCAGATGAAAACAAACTGTAACGGACCCTGCCGTGTTATCTTGATATTTCCGGCACAGACCCTTTCATACCGGCAACGCGCGATAGAAACAACAGGAACTGCGACAGCATAAATATGCGAACACAAACCTACAGACTGCTGGAGAAGAGATATCACAGGGGGGGGTTGGGACACACACATTCCGATGGCCAATTAGTTTTAAACAAAGAGTATAGCCTACTCAACATAGGGGGGTGGGGGCTGGTGAACGGTATGGTCAATGTTTGTAAACACTGTGACATTTTGACTTTATTTGATCATTTCAGTTAAAAACTAATTTAGTAATTTACAGGAAAGGAGTGCACGCTACTAAAGAGACACGCTACCATGGAAACCAAACAATGGTGTTGCTGTATTGAAGTCCGAGTGGAAACAGTCATATTTGGAGCGTTATGTTAGAATGAAACAGCCAGAGGACTGTACTACGAAGCCGGATTTTCCTAACCTGGATATGTTTGAGTTAGCCGGTTGGCCCAATCCAAAACATACGCGCTCTGGCTAAACTGTACTACGACGCTGGTTATCAAGTGGATCGCTCAAGCCAGCCGTGTCCTATCTAGTTAGGTGCGCGTTCACATGAAAGGGGTGGTATTTGGAGCATTCGACCAATCACAAACATGGACAAGCGTACTGACAGCGCAGCGTCATACTTCCTGAATGAAAAGTGAACTTTAATATTAGTCAAATATAAAGAAGTTAAACTTTAAACATCCATGACTTAAACACTTTATCCAGGATCAAAGCCACATAGCTGCACCTGCAAGGTGAATACAGCTGGTAACAGAAAAAGTGTTTGAATGCGTACATTAACAGGTTTATGATATCACTGCCCCGTCTAAGACACGATCTGACTTTAATTACATTTGACTTGAGTGTTTCGTCAACTTAATGTGTTGCTTAAAATAATACTTCTGCATACAGTATGTGACACTGTGAGTGTTGCACGGCCAGATACGGCTCAGCTGACTCAAATAAGGAAATATATGATACATTATGATGTGATATGATATGAATGATAATGGGACACATCGACGTCTGCACTCACAGTGCCGCGGACTGTACTTAATGTTACTCTGATCCGGTTACTTATGTCGTGGCAGATATTTAACCTGTTCCACTCTGAGCCTGTTTTTCAGGTCTCAGGCTCGAAAATGACATTCCCAGAACAAATGACCATATCTTCCCTTCTAAAAGGGTTAAATTAATAATCTTTTCTCAAAGTAATGATAAACCTGTGAGTTGGATGTAGAAGTGTCAGAATCAATATAAATGTTTTTTATTTTAAAGAAAATTCAGATTTTACATAGTAAAAAACTGTAAATTATAGTGTCCGTCCAAAAATTATTTTTTACAGATAGTGAAAACTACCCTTGGATGATGGGTTAGTAGACTAAAAGCTTTAGGAATCCAAAGTACAACATATAATAAGTACCCTGTATCAAGATTGATGCAAAACAAGTGAAATTTGACCTTTTTAGAGAGATTTAGCCAAAAACTGGGCCATCTGGGGTCATTTGGGTGGATTTGACCTATCTCTGGCCCCCCTTGCTCGATCTGGTTGGTTGACATACCCTTGTGACCGTTAGAGCCAATAGAATCGAAGGAGGATACTCACATAGACACACATTGTAAAGAAAAAATGTTGCCGCTTCGCGTGTGGAAAGCGAAACTAAACTGGAGGAATGTCTCCTTCTGGAGTTTGGAAACTAAAACGCAGTTGTATTGCTTATGGATTATCAGAAATAATTTCAAAGAAGGCACAGACACATAGGATGAACCTATGGATTAACTGCAGCATCGTTTTTTTATCGTTTTAATGCCATTGAAGACCACTTTTGACCAAGGTGAGCCATATTTACATGTTTAGCTTCTTGGCTCCACATGTGATGATGTACGCTTTCGTTGATAGCGTCGCGAATGTTTATCACTGAGTGTTGAGGTGGGCACCGTTAGATTCAGTGTCTCCAGGACACCAAAAAATAGTGTTTGGTTGTGCATCTAGGATAAGTAATAAGGGAGTTCTGAGTGAGTTTATGTGCCTTTGTCGGTCCCGTTTTTTCGATCGAGGCTAATTCAGAGGTGTTAGCATTGTAGGTTTTTTTTGAAAAAAAAAATTAAAAAGATCAGTTAGCTGAGTTTCTTCCCGTTACATGGATATAACACATTCATAGTTTTATTCAATATTAAGATTCCTTAGACGTTGTTTCCTGCAAATGACGCGTTTATCCGCCCGGTACCGGGGGGAAGGCGTGAAACAGGTTAAGTAAGCTTTCTTAACGCTAATGTTATAATAGTCAGATTGCTCTGAAGATAGGAGGGGATATTCTATTAATTTTCACGTTCACACAGTCAGTTGATTTTTGCCGGCCTTCTTTCCTGCAACGGCAGTTTTTCTGTATTTCCTCTATCCTGTAATATGACTTGATCGCTTTAAACTCCGCACACGGAGCTCTGATTGGTCAGCAGGCGGTGCTTTCACTGAGTTGATCTCTTAGCCTGCAACCTAACCTCCTCCCGAGGAGGTTAGCCGCTCAGCATAAGTTACCATGGAGATCTAGCCCGCTAAAAAGAGAACCAGCGTCGTAGGACCGGAAAGCCCGAGTTTTCCCTGAAGTCAGCCGGCTAAGCGAAAATCCGGCTTCGTAGTACTCACAAAAAAAAAGTGTTACTTCACTAACTGTAAGCTTGTCACTCAGAGTAACCTACAGTTAACTTAACTGTTGGAAAAGAAAGATCAGGGGGGGGAGAGAGCTGTGGGTGATGGGCCATTAGGTGTGTAAACACACAGCTGAGAGCTGCCGTTTCATTCTGACTGTTTAAAAAACGGTAACAACGGACTATTTTTCTTGGCGGATGCATGTCAATTTAAATCAATACATACAACTATTTCTTAAATCAATAAAAACATTTTCTAAATCCATAAAAGCATTTCAATTAATATTGGGAGTCATGTCGTTACTTTGTTGAGAATGTGGCCATGTAATAAGCGGGATAATTTGCAGCGACTTGGTCATTATGGGGAAAAATAACACCCAGGGATCAAGATCCCTCCGCTACTGCCGCGATCTGCCTGACAAGGCTCCATTAAAATATAAATATGTTTAGTGAATTACTGAGTTTAGGCACGTTAATAACATTTTAATGAAGTTGAATACAGTATATTCATATTTGTCAGTGATTTCATGTCAATTCGGCGAACATAAACATAAATGATCGTGGTGAAGATGATGATTAAATTAGGATTAAAAATCGAGAGCCGGCTGCATTTCCTCTCGTTCGTTTTTTTCGACTAAACAACATTATTTTGTTAATTAACAACATGGTGATGTTTTGTAAATGATTACATGTCTTATTTACCACAGACTATGATCCTATCCGTGACATATGGATCTTAACAAAGATCCGCTATACATTAGTACCAGACATACTGTACATTGTGGTGATTGACATTATTCACCCACGGATCTATGGGTTGGGGTATTGTTCCGCACGGACATTTTAGTGAACCAGACCAGCTTTTTCTGCCGGTCTTCGCTTCCCGGGCATGAAGTTGTTCACATGTGTGTTGAAGTAAGAAGATATGATTCTACACTGTATTGAAGTAAACATATATTGTTTGAACGGGTTTTGATAATCACTTAGAAAAAGAATGTTATTCTCACTTTTAAATTCACTGACTTAGAGATTCTGTGTTTCACACACCAACATTGATCCTTATCACCACTAAGAGCCAGATGCTGTTTCTAAGTCGTTAAAGACATCGTAAAATAGGAAAAGATCCCCTGGAAAAGGTAGGGAGGGGAGATCGGGACGGAGATAAGAATTGACTTTTGACCTTAGGGGACTTTGGAATTTCAAGTCCTGGAGAGAACTATTGAACCCGGCCAGAAGCGAATCCAGCCAGTCAGGGCACTTGGGGGAGGTGGTCAGTTTAAACAGCTCCTCCCCAGGGGTTCTCTGATTCGCTTGGGAGAAAAGTGGGAAGGAAGAATCGACAAATCTCCGCCCCAAAGACAGATAGAAATACTGACGTTTGTGTGTGTAAAATTGCTTTTTGGGTTTGGTGAGTTGGTTTGATCCCGATATCTGTGTCCGAATCGCATCACAGACCTGAAGTCCAATTTCTTTTTGGTTTGATGAGTTGGTTTGATCCCGATGCATTTATCCGAATCGCATCACAAATCTAAAAGCCCGGGGTACCCGGAGTACTCTGTATAACTTGTATATGTGTTTGATTTCCTACCAGTAAACTCAGATAATTGTTGTAACTTTTGATTCCGGTGTTTTCAATTCCTTTCTTAATTTAATAGAGATCCAGCCTCATCCAACGAACGGCGCGTAGCAGAGGTATTCTACTCCTACAAGTGGTGACTCCCGACGTTTGTGAGCTGATCTCTAGAAAGGAACACCGATAGCCAGGGGACAGAATCCAGTCCAGGGGGAGGACACAGAGATACTGTTGACAACTACACCAAGGCGCCATATACAAAAGGTGAGCAGACACCTGTTTTGATTATCAAAAATCTGTGATTGATTATACTAAAAAATTTAGAGTTGTCAGCAGCGTTCTCAGTGTTTTTAGTCACGGTGGGAAATACAATACATATTCTAGTTAAATTAGATTATTAGTGCTTAGAGAAGGGTATTCAGTCCTGGATCTAGAGCAAAAATAGTGTTTGAGTGTGGCGGGTAGATCCCAGCCCTTCACTCACTAAATACGAAGGCTGCAAGGCTAGAAAAAGAGGGTTAAATTCCCCGCAGATCATGATAAGATTGATTAATGCGGTTACCTTGCAAGCGCTTTAATTAAAGACTACTTAGGTGTCAAAATAGGGTTAAATTCCCCGTAGGTCAATATAACATTGATGAATACGGTTACCTTACAGTGCTTTCATTAAAGACTGTAAGGCTGTAAAAGAAGGGTTACATTCCCCGCAGGTCATGATCAGATTGATTAATGCGGTTACCTTTCGTGGTGCTTTAAATGTATAAAATGTCTGTAATTGTTATATGGTGGGTGATAGAGGAGGAGAGAGACGCGACCTCCAACTAATTATTTGGAACGACCGTATCTCATCACAAAACTGTTGTGGGGATAATCAGGCTCATTAAACGTGACGATAAAGAGATTTTGTTGACTGAGTTTTTAACTCTTGACCTGAAGTCGCAATCACCGTGAGGAGATTGTAGAAGCCTACTTCTGGAAGTCACGCTATCTGTTGAAATAAACATCGCACAATAAAAATTTGCCTGAATGTGATATGATAAGGTATGAGAAGCTCTGTGTGATTTTTTTAAAGTCAAATCTGTGTAATACTTGAGAGACAGAGAGCAACGAGAAGGTGGTATAATGTCTGAGACCCTACCTCCACCCTAAGGAGATAAGGGCTCACAAATGCCACTTATGAGTATCCCATCTAATACTCCTAAAGGAAAACACATTGTTAGACCTGATATTCAGGGATAAGGAATGTTGGAAATAGTAATGGAAGATATTGAAAAATCTTAAACTGGATCAACCAACCATGTTAGTGAACCCTGCTAATATGGAGCTAATACATGTAGAAAGACTAGCAGCAGCTCTGGCAAAGACAATAGGTCCTAGCATGCAAGCACAGAGCGGTAATATGATAAGGGCTATTAAACTGACCCTTTTTGGAAATGGGATTTTCCGTTACATAACGGAAGACTCGATTCAGGCCTTAAAGAACGCTTTACAAACAAGTCAGGGAGTGTTAAATGTGTTGCTATGTTGCTCAAAAGGGAACTTACACTTTTGAGAAGAGATCTCCCTTTCTCGGTCCTGAGGTGCTGCTGACTCAAAGCAGCATACAGGGTCAAAGACAGGCGTGACCTCTGGAGAGGAAGAAAATCTAAATCTGAACAGACCACAGAGCCCATTAAAAGGTTTTATGGCCTCTACACTGAGAGGAAGATCTGGAGATTGTAAGGAACTCTCCCTGAATATCCACCCCCACACCATTGAGGGGAAGAGTGTTCCTTTCACCAATAAACAAATCATCTCTTAACCAAGTCAGATTTCAAAATAGCCATACCTCAAGTTGTTAAGAAAAGAGGGAGATTCAAAAAGTTATCAATAAATTGCCCAGTATATTAAATAAATACAAACAGACACGTATCAATATAAGTCAGATAATGTAGACGAGGTCAATCATGGAAGAAGGCTGACATTTCATGCCTGATATATAAGTAATAGTAATAATAAATATATAGCTGATATTAAATAACTGATGTATAAGGCTCGATATTTCTGAAAATGGGAACACCGTTAACGGCGTTCTATTTCAGTAAAAGGGGGAAAAGGATAGGATATACATCAGACAATATGTATGTGAGATTATTACGTTTTTAGGAGAAATTTATCAATTTAAAATACTAGTTATGGTATTTTTTGTTTTGTTTTATTTGTTGCTTTTAAGAGAAATTGATACAGTTAAAATAATCTAGCTTTGGTTATTTTTTGTTTTGTTAGTTTGTTCCTTTTTTGTTTATTTTTATTTTTGTTCTATTTTTTATTTTATTTTGATTTTGATTTTGATTTTTGATTTTTATTTTTTGAGATGATTTCAAAACCATATACAAAAGCAACTTAAGGGCTTGGTATGAGACTTCTCCACACAGGCTGCTGACGTTAAAAGGGGGACCCGAGAAACACAAGGCCAACACAGCAGATTACGTCTGGTTGGAGGGGACCTCCCATGCCGTCCGCTCAGATGGAAAGGGAGACAACTGGTACCACTGGAGCCAGTGTGCGGTCGGGAAAAACACCTGCGAGGACCCTGGACGACATCAGGACAGAGTTGGCCCTCGTCGCGAGGACCCTGGACGACATCAGAACAGATCTGGCTCTCGTCAAGGCAGTCGACCCAGGAGGCGCCATCAGCGGGCCGGAGGAGGAGGATCAGGACATCTCTCCAACAGTCGACCCAGGAGGCGCCATCAGCAGACCGGAGGAGGAGGATCGGGAGGACATCTCTCCAGCATCGACCCGGAAGCCGCCATCAGCGGGCCGGGGGAGGACAATCAGGCCACATCTCTCTAGCAAGCACCCCAGAAGCCGCCGTCAGCGGGCTGGGGGGACGAAGACATGGCAAACCAAGACGGCACAGGGAACTCCATTTCCCGCTGAAACAGGTTGATATAGCCGGTGTGGAACTTTGTCTGAACAATCAATTTTTTTTTTTTTTTGAGGAACTTTCAACTTTATTTTTATATCCCACAATATAAGGGATTTGTATTTTTTATTCTACAGAACTATGTGTTACCAAAAGAGGGAAAAGTATGATAATGTCTTTTCTAATTTCTGTGGCTACTTTTATTGCCATTTTGGTGACATGTGGTTGTTGTTGTGTGCCTTGTATCTGCTCACTGTGTGTTAGACTCATCAGTTCCACCATTGAGGGAAGAGTAAAGATGACTCAGCTGACAAGGACTTTGCTTTTTAGACATATTTTATTCTCCCTCCACTGTCATAATAAGTTGTTGTTGTGGACTGTTCCTAAAGGTTTAAAGTGCTCTATATCCCAACTTCTGATGGGTTTATATAAATGTTGGGACAGACACAGTAAGAAGAAAATTGACAGTGGTAATGTTTCAAATGCTATATGTTGATCTCGTGAGGTGAGATCAAAAGAGGGATTGAAGTAAGAAGATATGATTCTACACTGTATTGAAGTAAACATATATTGTTTGAACGGGTTTTGATAATCACTTAGAAAAAGAATGTTATTCTCACTTTTAAATTCACTGACTTAGAGATTCTGTGTTTCACACACCAACATTGATCCTTATCACCACTAAGAGCCAGATGCTGTTTCTAAGTCGTTAAAGACATCGTAAAATAGGAAAAGATCCCCTGGAAAAGGTAGGGAGGGGAGATCGGGACGGAGATAAGAATTGACTTTTGACCTTAGGGGACTTTGGAATTTCAAGTCCTGGAGAGAACTATTGAACCCGGCCAGAAGCGAATCCAGCCAGTCAGGGCACTTGGGGGAGGTGGTCAGTTTAAACAGCTCCTCCCCAGGGGTTCTCTGATTCGCTTGGGAGAAAAGTGGGAAGGAAGAATCGACAAATCTCCGCCCCAAAGACAGATAGAAATACTGACGTTTGTGTGTGTAAAATTGCTTTTTGGGTTTGGTGAGTTGGTTTGATCCCGATATCTGTGTCCGAATCGCATCACAGACCTGAAGTCCAATTTCTTTTTGGTTTGATGAGTTGGTTTGATCCCGATGCATTTATCCGAATCGCATCACAAATCTAAAAGCCCGGGGTACCCGGAGTACTCTGTATAACTTGTATATGTGTTTGATTTCCTACCAGTAAACTCAGATAATTGTTGTAACTTTTGATTCCGGTGTTTTCAATTCCTTTCTTAATTTAATAGAGATCCAGCCTCATCCAACGAACGGCGCGTAGCAGAGGTATTCTACTCCTACAGTGTTCAGATGCTAAATAAAAGTTTAGCTTGTACTTTTGATACCCCGCCTCCGACTCCCGTCTCTCGGCACCACAACATCCAGTTTACTGTATCGAAGTTGATTTCACATGAGCTCCAGTGTGGAACCCCACTGCACCCCCTGGTGGATCAATGATCCATTGCAGCTGGCTTCACAATAATTAAATTTATTTATCACGGGGGCGGTATCAAGTCAGACTGGGGTCCGGCTCTTCATCACGGGCCGATCACGGGCCGATCACGGACCAATCACGGACCAATCACGACCCTCACGTTTCAAACTGTCCGGTACCGGTCCGCGGACCGGGGGTTGGGAACCCCTGCGCTAACTAACCGAACTATACCTACAACTGTTGTTATAGAAGAGTGTGACGGCCCCAGGGCCTTTGTGCAGGTGTGTTGCTGGTCTTACGATGGGGTGGAGCTGAAGAGGCTAATCAGCACGATCACGGACACCTGGCCGGAGCCGAGGTGATATTAAGCCCAGCTGCCCGGAGTCACATGGCGGCCCCTGTCTCTCTCCAAAGCGGCTGCAGAAGGACGAACTCGGCGATCCTCTCCCCTCGACCACCTATCTCTGCATTTACCATAATAAATGTGCCGTGGTTTTGTAAACTCGTGTATGTCTCCTTGTCTTTCCGTTGTGGCCTACGAGCCGGTCATAACAAAGAGTAAGTTATTTTTTACCTGTAATAAACTACTACTGTTTGATGAGAAATCAAATCATGGTTTGCTATATATGAATGATATGTTATAGGAGCAAATAATTCAGGGAAGAAAGGATAGGCCTACTAAGTATTTCCATTAAACTTTATTTTTAGAAATGTACAAAATGAACATAAATATATATATACATGGTATATCATCCATTCCTCCCCGTTGTCGGCATCTTGCCTATCGCAGCCGGGGCTTTTTAGGACGATGCATCAGTGTGGTAGTCCCGTCCACGTCATGTATTGGCCGGCAGGATCTGGCTGGACCAAATCAAATGCAAATCACAAAATATTAGAGAAACTTCGTTGTTTTAGATTCGTTAGTAGTAGTTGTGGTATGACTGTGGATCTATCTAATCCATCTATCTTATCAACACAGTAAGCTTGCCAGCTAATATGCTAACCTAGCTTTCTTGTTTACCTTTGGTAGCAAACACGATATGAACGCTAGATCGGAGGAACGGCAACTATAATGTAGTGTAATAAAACTACTATGAACAAAAGCTAGTGGTTCATATAACCCCTAGATTCCACCGGGTCCGTCTGCGCCGCGTTGCGGTTTTGGTCCGGCCTCCTCCGGCGTCATACCCTACCAGGCGCGTTTCAGAAGCATTTCAGAAGCGGAGCGTCTTGCCTGCCGGCTCGCAGTTTTTGTTAATTTGGGCATATTTCCTGGACAGGCTACTTTGTACAGACAAAGTTAATAATAACTGTAATATTCCAGTTATAAACGACATGAATCAAAGATGTGTTGCTGTATTTTAGTGGTAAAAAAATGCATTCATCATCATAATTATTCTATATATATAATTTACACAGTGCCTGTAAACCGGAGGAGAACGTTGGCATTTCTCCTCCTACTTGAAAGACTAAGGAGGGATAGGGTCTGCAAAATGAGTTTGTGTGTGTGTATATATATATGCTATATATGCTCTGAACGTTCCACTTCCTGCCTGCCCGACCTTACGTTACGGCTGCGCCGCGACAAAAATAGGATTCGATCCTAATTTTAGAGGAGCCCTGCGCTGAGCCGCTTCTGGGACGCTTCTGAGCCGTAACGCGCCGCGTGTGGTGGAATAGCACCCATTGACTAGAGTGGCCGCGATCGCCGTGAGCACCGCGGCGCAGCCGTAACGCGCCCGTAACGCGCCGCAGACGGACCCGGTGGAATCTAGGGGTAAGACTTGAAAACAGGTTAGTTACCAGTTTTTAGCTCTGCATAATTCATGATATATCAGTGCTTATATCTGTTGTGTGAAACGTATTTACTTCATTACTGTAATTGAATTGTTGGTATGTTGCATACTATAACTGTACAGAAATCCTGATCAATGTACTGTGGTAAACTTACTTTTATGCAACACAGACACTGACCAACCACTATATCTTTGTTGTTTTTCTGAAGGACTGAGAAAAAAAGAGGTGCAGGTGGAAGGTTAACGATTTTCAATGAGGCACAAGTAGCAGCAGTTACAAACTGGGTTTTGGCAAACAATGCCATCACACTTAGAGAGATCCGAAGCATAGTATGTGCTGAGATGCATGTTGCACAATGTTATTGTTGAATAAAATATGATTTTTTTCAACAACTCATTTGTATTTCTTCATTCATTTCTGTATAAGAAAGCAATCTTTCTCTGCAGAAACCTCTATGTACAGAGCATAGCCCATAACAGATGAAAGTGCTTTAGATTATGCTCAGCAGTGTGTAGTTGGGTGGTCAAACAATCTAGTATTATGAATGAAGTGTGTTATATTTGGTGCTAAAGTTTGCATTTGGTAAGTGTTTATGTAGTTGTGAGTGCAGTTCTTAATTTTGCAGGAGAAATTAGGTGTTTTGCACTTTGGGTGTGTGGTTTTGTGAATTGTGTTTAGTGTTCTGAGAAACTGAGCAATTAAAAAAAAAATGTGTTAGCAATCGAGAAAAACTGTAATCCTCCTATTTAAGGGCACTAGACGTAAAACTGGACCATTTTTCCAAATGACCGATATGTTAATCTTCCTTTATTCCAATACTCCCTGTTGTTCTTCGAGATCAAAGCAGCGCCCCTGACCCTGACAACCTCTCATCTGGACGTCTCACTTTCCCTTTCAGCTTTTCCTCCGTCTCTCTCTCCCCACAGACTGTTATCAGCCCAGCAGACCGCACAAGTTATGATGTGAAGTTCACCCTTGAACCCTGACATGTGAGAGGTCACAGCTCGGGGGATAAATAATTCCTGACAGCGAGGGCCATATCTCCAAAGACCTGGCATGTGGCCGATACGTCAATGACCCTGAAGGAGAGGATTTCTGGAGCCTTTTGTAAACCAAAAGTCTTGGCTTTAGAGAGGCAAAACGGATTTCTGCATCTTATTTCTCAACAGGTTATTTTGTCAAATGTCAGATATTTTTTTACATAGAAAGCTTAGTAGCTAACAAATGTTGATATCATGCTAACTCAGCGGCATGTCCTAATGCATACAATTAAATACTGAGTCATTACTAAAAATGTCAGAGTTAAAAAGTAAGAATATTTATGTTAAGAAGGCATTGAAATTATAATTGTAAATCAGAAAATCCTTAGTTTACAAATACACAAACAGCAAACAGATTCATGCTTTATTCTAAGAATATACTGTTAGTTTTTTTCAAAGAATATGTTTCACTTTTCTAAAGGAATGATGAGGGCAATTATGTGCTTGGGAAAGCCACCAGATAAAGTTTCCTTAATCCAATTGAAGAAGGAAACTTTCTTATGTAAATCTTTACTCTGATTCAGTGGATTTCTACTAACCTTACGCGGCACCAGATTTTATTGAAGAGTAGGGGAATTCAGCTTTAGATGACGTAAAATGCCTTTTTTTCCCCATAAAATGTGTTCTCCTTATGCGAGCTGTCTGTAGCCACAACACTTTTTTATAATAAAGTAAACCCAGCCTATAAAGTGTTTCAAACTGTTAATGATACGTCTTAATTAGTTTTTAAGAATAAAGTGAGGACCCCAGGAAGAATAGCCAACAGGCGCTTTCACACTAAGTACTTTTCCCAGGAATAGTTCCCGGAACTTAGGGTGCATTCACACCTAATAGTCCGCTTCTCTGGTGCGCACCAGACGACAGTTTGTTACATTGTTTCATTTTTCAGAAGGTTCGGTTTGCGTTCACACAGGCAAAATTCAAACGGACTATAAACTTTAAAGATCCCATGTCATGGCCATTTCTACTGATCATAATTCCATTGTTGATGTATACTAAAATAGATTTATACTGTGCAATTTTCCAAACTCACATTGGTTTCTCATACAGCATCTCTGTAAAGTATGTGTATTCACCGGTATTCACTCTCTGTCCTAAACGGCTTGTTGGAGCTCCTGCCCCCCTCCCTGTGAGCCCAGTGTGCTCTGATTGGTCGCGAAGCTGAGAGGCTCGTTGCTGCTCGCTGCTCCTTGCAGCTGTGTGAGCTGCTGCAGGAGCAGAAAGGCTTTCCGTGTCGGCGATACAGGAGAACAAGCGAAACTCATCCTGAGCACACACAAACACTCACAGCCGAAGTAAAAACAATAAGTGTGGCTTGATATGAGTAAGAAAAAGGTTTATAACGCTGTGAGAATGCGTCTGCGGAGAGCATATATCCGCGATCCCAACGTAGTAGCCCGAAAAACGTTTACCCATTTAAACAGTCGTGGTAGATACCTTGTTTGTTTTAAACATCATCAATACACAAACAACAATGAATACTTACAGGTTGTGTACCCGAATCTCCCGCTGGTCCAAACAAAGTAGGAACAGCATCGTTCTTCAGTGCCCTACGCTGTACATATCCGGCATGAATCGCTGAAAGGTTTGGGAAGCTTTGTTTCGTGAAAGGCTGGCAGAGGGTGCGGCCATAGCTCTGGGCGTGGCTACTGGGTATCCCTACGTAGCGATACCCAGGAAGAAAACATTGGAAAATGAGAAATCTCCAACGAGGCGTTTTGGGGAAGTATTTTCTGTGTTAGAGTTTTACTCGCTACAGGGTGTACTTTGAGGGTTTTTGAATAACCGGAAAAGCATGACATGAAACCTTTAAACACAAGTCATGTGCTCGGAAATGCTGTTCAACAATTGGTCAGACATTAAGGGGGTAAAAACGCAAATCCCGGCAATTTCTACCGGAGCCTCCGCCATGGAGCATCGGCAGGTTATTTTCATGCTGTTGTTAATCTGGAGAGCATATCAACAGCAACGGCGCATATGATTATATAAATCAGACAACGTGCGATACAAAACATTATAACACATATAATGAGACGTTCTGCAGTAAGGAGGGGGTTTCACCGGAATAAGGCTGCTTTTACACGGGAACGTTTGCGTTTATGCACAGTATGCGTTTTCAAAAAAGTCTTCCGTTCACATGCATTCGTTTCATTTAACGTGTCTGTTCAAACGAGACTGCTGGAAACGCTGTAGTACATATGCCGGGACTGTAAGTGGCGCTGTACTTCCACTCGAAAGCGCTGGACACGCTGTAGTACATATGCCGGGACTGTAAGTGGCGCTGTAACTTCCGCCACAAAATACACCAAAAGCAGCGAAGAAGACCCCGGAGCAGCCCGGAGCAATGTTGCCATGGCTACCCTTCTGTTTATGCCCCGCGGTGGATTTAGTAACATGGAGTGGTTCATGTAATTCTCCATGTCCACTTGTTGCTGATGGTTGTGGTAGAGGAGCTGTAGATTTTGCACTAACATCTGTAGCATGGTCGAGCTGTAGATGTTGTACTAACATCTGTAGCATGGTCAGTAGCAGTAGCACTAGCAGTAGCTACTGACAGTAGCTACTGGCCATGCTACAGCAGTGAGCAGCAGAGGAGGGGGGGGTGGGGCTATCGTTATTTTTTCAGGAAATATTCGTATAGAGGCGATTACACAGACTCGTTTGACCCCCCAGAGAGTTTCGTTTGCAAATCTATCCACCTTGGGACCCGTTATCGTTTGTGGGGTCCGTTTGTTACGGCCTCGTGTAAATAATAGGGCTATACGTAAGAGAAACTATGCAGATACAAGCCGTTTCGTTCTCGTGTAAATGTGGCCTAAGTCCCTGAGGGAGGATTACGCGAATGAAGCATGGATGTATAATAAGAACTGGATACAGTGTCGGAGGCGGGGTCTCGTTCTTTCCTATGAGAGCTGCTCATTGGCGCATGAGGACAAAATGGCCCAACTTTTGTGAGAACGAAACGTCACAGATTACCCGTCATGCCTGGCTGTCAGAGCAGAAGAACCCGTATGTGCGCTCACAGAGCATGCGCCCCTTAAGCCCCGCCCCCAGAGATCCCACTCTCGGCTCAGTAGAATATAGATTCGGTGCATTTTACAACTTTAAGGACCTAATGATTCTAATAAGGGCTATAAAATGGTTCATACTGGGTAGTTTATTTAGTTTAAGAAAAATTATCCGCTGATTTACAGACGTCTCTTTCCCCATGTTAGTCAATGGGAAAAAGTCTTTCTGGGCCCAGTGACGTTGCGGACTGATACGGAAATTGTAGTACCGCCATTTGGCCAGTAAGAATTTGATCCTCAGAGTCCGGCGCATTCCTGGGGGCTTGAAATGAAGCCGCTGACGTCACTTCTTCTTCTTCTGCTTTGGGTTTACTGGCAGGCCGCAAACAACTTCACGGCGTATACTGCCACCCGAAGTCCTGGAGTCCCCCGGAGTTGGGGACTGGCTTCAGTAGAAGCTGCTGGGTCGCGTCTTCCGAGTAAATCGCCAGAAGCGCCGACACCTCCTCATTACTCCACCGCTCCCATGTTTTGTTTTGTGTTGCCATAAGTTAGTCTCTCTCCGTTGGTGCGCTGGGCTAATGCTAATGCAAGCAAATACAATGGCGGCTTCACAAAACTTTTCTGAGTTTTACGGGGCGTGGTTTGCAATTCGCCCAGCCAATCAGAAATTGTTAGTGTGGCCGACACACCCACGACCATTTCCTCCCCAGGAAAGTACCACCTCTCTAGCAGGGACTATCTGGGGGTGAAAAGGTTTGCGCGAACCAGGGATTAGTTCCAGATCTTTTTGGTGTGAAACCAAATCTCCCCCCCCTATCGGTCCTAATAAAGAAAGATCTAAATGGAAATGAGAGGCACTCAAAAAACATCTAAAGAAATGTACAATTTCCAAACTAATGTCGGATAGATTAAATGTCCCATGTATTTAATTAGAAATTTAAAAAGTTCTCAGTTAGCATGCTATTTGGCGATTTCTTTCTCCACTCTTTTTCCCTGAAATACAGGCCTTTTTAGAGCACAACTGCCAGCTTCCAATACAGCACTCTTCTCCTCCTGGCTGTGAAAATAAACAGCTTGTAAACAGCCCAGTCACATCGCAAACAATCAAATCAATCCTCTACAGCCACCACTCCTACTTTTTAAGCACTCAACTGCTGTCTCGTGTTATTTCCCCAATGAGGAGGGGAAATTGCAGTAATGAACCAGGCCAAGCAGTTTGTCCATGGAAATGTCCTCCATTCTGTCTGAGAAATCACCTAGAAGGCAGAATGATGGCTCCTTAATGCCCCAATTGCTTCGTTAAATAGAGCCCACTAATGAAAGCACAGAGAAGACAGGTGTATTTGAAAGTAATGGAGAACACTGTTATTGATCTGTCGACCTTTGCCCTATCACCTCATTGTTTAATATTGATCATATTTGCTGTTTGAAGAGGTGTTCTTATGGCATTGCCAATACAATGAAGGCCCTTTACTGTATTCATAACAACAAAGCACAGCAAGGGAAAAAGATGCAGTAATTGGTAGAAATGCACCGATATATCAGTCAGACTTGGTTATTGGCTGGTGTCCGACCTATTTACCATCATCGGCCAGTCAGCAAATAAGGTGACACTCTCCGATGGCATAAAAATATGTTTTCATGCTGTGCTCGACTATGTGACTTAGTACCGGTAGCCTGTATTCATACGATACACGGTGATGAACGGGGCCGCACGAATAGACGCTGGCGCTTACATCGGCGTCTCGCACCACTCTAAATTGTCGCTGATCGCTGCGCTCAAAGTTGAAATTATTAGTTATTAGAACTAGTTACCGCTGACCTTTCAACGGGCAACCAACCAGATAACAGCTGTACGTATAAGCGCAAGCACACAGAAGACATAACCATAGAACAGTGGCGAGCCGTCAGGGCCCTCTAGGCCAGGGGTGCCCAACCTTTTTTGAACCAAGAGCTACTTTTAAAGTTGCCAGTCTGCCGAGATCTACCAGTCCAAATAGAGAGGGGGGGTGGGGTGTTAGCGAAAATGATGCCATTTAAAAACATAAACGACAGATGGCCAGTCCGCGGAGGGTGGAAAATACATACCGGAAGTAAACAAAGACGTGCAATGGGAAGGTGTTCCCACGGGAAACAAAACTTAAAGGAAGGGGGGTCAGAGGGCCTAGCTATTAGGGTGCATTCACACCTACAGATGTACCAGCTAATTTAGGACAGTTTGAAACGCGAGGGTCGTGGTCGGCCCGTGAACGGCCCGTGATCAAGAGACTGCCCCCAGTCTGACTTGAGACCGCCCCCGTGATAAATAAATGTAATTATTGTGAAGCCAGCTGCAATGGATCATTGATCCACCAGGGTGTGCAGTGGGGTTCCACAATGGAGCTCATGTGAAATCAACTTCGATACAGTAAGCTGGATGTACAGTATGTCTGGTACTACTGTATAGCGGATCTTTGTTAAGATCCATATGTCACGGATAGGATCATAGTCTGTGCTAAATAAGAGACATGTAATCATTTACAAAACATCACCATGTTGTTTAGTCGAAAAAAACGAATGAGAGGAAATGCAGCCGGCTCTCGATTTTTAATCCTAATTTAATCATCATCTTCACCACAATCATTTATGTTTATGTTCGCCGAATTGACATGAAATCACTGACAAATATGAATATTCTGTATTCAACTTAATTAAAACTTTATTAACGTGCCTAAACTCAGTAATTCACTAAAAATATTTATATTTTAATGGAGCCTTGTCAGGCAGATCAGGATCCCTGGGTGTTATTTTTCCCCACAATGACCAAGTCGCTGCAAATTATCCCGCTTATTACATGGCCACATTCTCAACAAAGTAACAACATGACTCCCAATATTAATTGAAATGCTTTTATGGATTTAGAAAATGTTTTTATTGATTTAAAAAATAGTTGTATGTATTGATTTAAATTGACATGCATCCGCTAAGAAAAATAGTCCGTTGTTACCGTTTTTTAAACAGTCTGAATGCTGTGTGTTTACACACCTAATGGCCCATCAGCCACAGCTCTCCCCCCCCCCCTGATCTTTCTTCTCCAGCAGTTAAGTTAACTGTAGGTTACTCTGAGTGACAAGCTTACAGTTAGTGAAGTAACACTTTTTTTTTGTGAGTCACGACCTGGCTGTTTCATTCAAACATAACGCTCCAAATGCTACTGTTTCCACTCGGACTTCAATACAGCTACACCATTGTTTGGTTTCCATGGTAGCACGTCTCTTTAGTAGGCGCACTCCTTTCCTGTAAATTACAGGTCCAGCCAGGCAAAACAGTGCACTTCTCTTTCCCGCACTACTGTGACAGACCATGGGGCTGGGTCAGCCACTAACATATTCATATTGCTCTTCTCAAAAAGAGAAATATGAACGTTAGTTTTTAACTGAAATGATCAAATAAAGTCAAAATGTCACAGTGTTTACAAACATTGACCATACCGTTCACCAGCCCCCACCCCCCTGCCTACTGTAGGCCTATGTTGAGTATACTCTTTGTTTAAAACTAATTGGCCATTGGAATGTGTGTGTCCTAATCCCCCCCTGTGATATCTCTTCTCCAGCAGTCTGTAGGTTTGTGTTCGCATATTTATGCTGTCGCAGTTCCTAAATGACACGTTTACACCTTAAAACGATGTTTAAAACGAAAAGTAAACGTTCAGGGTTTTTATTAATGGTAATTTTCAGACTGTGAGTTGTTTAGTGGTAGCTCATATAGTCTTGATTCTTGTGGTTAAACTTTTCGCTCCGTATTTGATGGTAGTGGTCTCGAAATTCATTCGTCACTTCCTTTTCAGTTTTTGTTTTTTTTAATCTTTTTTTTTTGTTATTATTGTTACGTCCTGTCTGTATACACGTGCTTTAAAATGTATTGTTTAATTCTACATATTTGTCATATAATAATCAAAATATATGTTTACATAGTCTTTGTCAGCATATTTTTGCCACGTTATGCACCCCTTGCTATCTTACATAATAAAGGTGTCACATTCATGAAACTTGCTCCATTCATTGGTACTAGTCCTACAACTATACCCTAAAAAATGCTTGAGGGTGGGATTAATACAAACATATTTTTGGGTGGGGTGCATTTTATGACAGGCCTGGTTATCACAATATGCCCCCCCTTGCTATCTTACAAAATAAAAGTGTCACAGATTGATGCATTTAACTTCAATATAAAGAAAAACATCTTCTGTTGTAACAACAATAACATTATAAATAATGGATAAAAGCGTCAGCTAAATGCAATTATGAAAGCCTCACTCAGGATTTTTTTACCAAGTCTTTTTATTGCTCTTGGGGCATTAAAAACAAGATTTTAACTTTAGTTTTTTATATAATATCTGCATTTTCTCTTTTGAAAATCTAAGTCTTAGTTTGGCCATAGTTTGGCCACTCATTTTTAATCACACACGTCTCCCCATCCCATTCAAATTCAAATTCTTGACTGAAGGAGCAGTGTAGCCTACAGTACATGTAAATGGGTGACATTGTCTATATGCATTTGAAAAGAAATAGTACCCCCCTCTGAGTGACTACGTGTTGACTTCACATCTTGTCACAAACCAGGGACTTTACTTCCTGATTTGTGGAAGACAAGACTGACCCAAGATACCTGTACATAGTGGAAAGTGAAATTGACATTGTCAAATTTAATAAAAATACAAAATAATGTATCTGTGTACGTGTCTTACTGTACTGTGATCTGCATGCACTTATCAAACATTTAATTAAAGAATGGTGATATACACAGTATATGCTGTGATGCAGCGGGAGGAGGAAAACACACACTTTAAGTCAGATCATCACCCTTAGCTATTTTAATTACCTCTCAAACAACATAAACTAGTTATAAATGTTTATTTTTACTGTCGGCCGGGTCACTCATTACTGGATCAGCTGCTGCATGAGACAGACACTGAAAAGTATTATCATCTGAAATTAATCATTATGTTATTAGTAGGGCTGTCAAGTTAACGCGTTAATAACGCGTTAACGCAAAAAAAAATTAACGCCACTAATTATTTTAACGCGATTAACGCATGTGTATTTTTTGTCCTCGGCCGCCGTAGTTTCAGAGCGCATCGAGTGTAAAATACCATCGACAAGCTGATGCTGACAGCCCCGCTCCTGCCACCCGCTTGTGGCAGACCACACTACCACGCTCACTGGCAGGCCCGGACTGGCCATCGGGAGGACCGGGAAGGAGTGTGCATGTGTGGCGCGACTCGCGCGAGCGAGGCACACCTTACGTGTTGTTGTTGTTAGCATCTGGTGCTAGCTAGCTGCGCTGACGGATATAAGGAGCTGTTTCAATGACATTTCGCCGACAACTGCGCCGAGCACTTGACTTTATGCAGGTAGCCAGACAGTGGGACATTGTACGAAAAGTCAGCACAGTCAGCACGGATAGTGCGCGCAACATGATTGCAGCGTCCAGGCAGCTCCCATTCGAGCATATATGCCTTGAGCTGCACATAGCTCCATCACAGTGTACAACACACACACACACACACACACACACACACACACACACACACACACACACACACACACACACACACACACACACACACACACACACACACACACACACACACACACACACACACCACACACACACACAACACACACACACACACACACACACACACACACACACACACACACACACACACACACACACACACACACACACACACCACACACACACACACACACACACACACACACACACACACACACACACACACACACAGCACACACACACACACACACACACACACACACACAACACACACACACACACACACACACACACACACACACACACACACACCACACACACACACACACACACACACACACACACACACACACACACACACACAATTATTGTATGATAGAGTTTCCAGGTTGAATTGAGTTGAATATTTGTAATGTTCAGAGGTTGTTGTGTTTAATATTCATGAGAATATTTGTCATTGTTCAAATGATAATAAACAAACATATAAAGCATATTTGTCCACTCATATGTTGATAAGAGTATTAAAAACGTGAAAGATATCCCTCTAAGGTACATTTAGAACAGATAAAAAATGTGCGATTCATTTGCGATTAATCGCGATTAACTATGGACAATCATGCGATTAATCGCGATTAAATATTTTAATCGACTGACAGCCCTAGTTATTAGTATTAAATACATATAAGTATTTTTACAGCTTGTATTTAGAAATACTCTGTTGTAATTATTGATGCATAAATGTGTTCATCCATTCAATGTGGCATCTGCTATAATGGGGTTAATGTATGATATTACTTAATAATACAATACACTATATAATATATGATATGATAATTACATTTTAATTTGATTCATTTCTTATTTCATAGTTTCTCATCATTATTATAACAGTTCTGTTTCATATGAGTGTTGAGAGCTGTATCCATAAATCTCTTAATTTTGCCCTCAAAGTGCACCAGATTGATGCATTTAACTTCAATTTAAAGAAAAACATCTTCTGTTGCCAAAGTGCTCTACATATAATAAAAAATACCCTACAGTAAAGACACTTTACAGCAAATACAACAGCACAGTTTGTTCAGAATATCAGTATGAGTATGAGCACCCAATATTGATGTGTTCAAATGCTCTTCTAAACAAAACTGAAAGTCCATGAAAAGTTGTCTTTCTGTATTTGTGAATGAAGCGCCATCTCCTGGTTAAATCCTGAAATTGAAAATCTGGCAACGCCCTCTTGGAAAATAGTGGGAGGGCTTAACATTCCCAGATACTGGTCTTAGGCAGGTCTTAGGCAGGTAGCTGGCAGGTAGCAGGCAGGAAGCTGTAAACTGGAGTCTGAAATAAGCTGCTACATCTGTAATAGTCCGCTTCTCTGGTGCGCACCAGACCACAGTTTGTTACATTGTTTCATTTTTCAGAAGGTTCGGTTTGCGTTCACACGGGCAAAACTCAAACGGACTATAAACTTTAAACACAAGTCATGTGCACGAAAATGCTGTTCAACCATTGGTCAGACATTAAGGGGGTAAAAATGCAAATCCCAGGAATTTCTACCGGAGCCTCCGCCATGGAGCATCGGCACTTTCGGCAGGTTATTCTCATGCTGCTGTTAATCTGGAGATCAACAGACTCTAGCGGCCCGCGCATATGATTATATAATCAGACAACGTCCGTTAAAAAACATTATAACACATATAATGAGAGACGTTCTGCAGTAAGGAGGGGCGTTTCACCGACGACAGGTGTTCTTAATATTATGTAGTTGACGGAGCATTTTTACTTTCACGACACTGTTCAACACTTGATTCTACAACAACCGTGGATGTCCTGAAGGATTCTTTCGCTAAAGATTTTGAAGATATCCGCGTTCTTGTGACACGTAAATACTACGCTTCCTATGTTTTGGTGCGGACTGCGTTCACACCAGCAATGAACCGCTCCAGAGTTCGCAAGCAAGCGTTCCGAGACCACCTATTTTAGCGGACCAGAGTCCGGTTGTTTAGTTCACTTAAGAGGTCTCGGACTGTGTTCACACCGACCCAAATGAACCACACCAAGCGGCTAAACGCACCAGGGTTCGATTCAACCGGACTATAAAAGGCTGGTGTGATTGCGCCCTAAAAGTCACGGCTCGCCACTGCCATAGAATCTTAACTGGCTGTGTTCATGCAAGGCTCTGCACCCAACGTCTCGGTGAGGAAAGAGATGCGTATTAAAACAAATGTTTTAAATAAATAAAGGTCCTCAATAATTTTAAAGGATTAGGAAATTGTATAGCAGGCTAAAGATGTTTCTTTTTAATAGCCATTCTTTACAAAAATGTACTTGTATAAGAATGTTTTACTAAAAGTATTTTCATAAATGTGTTTGATTGAATTTCTTCTCTGTAAAATAAGTTTAATAAAAGACTATAAAGACAATTAAAACATATTTGATATTGAAGATATCGGTTTTTTCCTGTCACAAAATGTGACAAAAACATCAGCAACAGCAAAATTGTCATTCTAATATTGGGATCATTGCAGCTTGGAACTTTGCATCATCCCAAGTCTTGATCCTTGGTAAAAATGTTTAAATACACTTTACACGTACATTTCAAAATAAGTATGTATTTAGATGGCAACCACTTCAAATGAAAGCTAATGAAGCATGTTCTCCAACAAGTTATTTCAGGCTTTAAATGGTGTAATGTCTAGTTTCAAATGAAGCCCACACAAGTCAGTAATGTTACTATGATGCCTTTTTGTAAACGTAAACGTACATTTATTATTTATTTTGGAATTACCTTTAACTGAAAGACACCAGCCAGGAGCCATCCGGTGCTAAATCACTCTGCACAGTGTTCCATGTCAAGGGTCACAGCAGGGCATTGTGGTCTATTGATCTCCATTAGGGCACTGTCTGTCCATCTGTATAGAGATTTATAGTTTCAGATAAGGAGGTCAACACAGAGTCAAGGTGGGCATTGCTGAAATAAAATAGTGCTCTACACTCACCTGCTTTATGCTGTTTCCAAGTGCCCAAACTACTAATAACTCCATTTTAATATATAGTTATGATAAATTGAATGTATCCTAATGCGTGGATTTAGTTTAAATATATTCTGCAGATATGATCACACATATTTGAGTTCAAAGACTGACTAATCAAGGGCAAAGTTGAATGAAGACTGTACTGACTAAATCCTAAAAAACACATGGACTAGGAAAGATGGATGTTACACATACAGACAAAATATAGAAAGACAAAGGACAAACATGCAGCGAAGTGTTTAGGTCTGATAGTTGGTGCACCTGGCAATTGTGGCAAATGAACTATATATATATATATTTCTATACTTTAAGAATAGACGGTGGCAATCCAATGTTGCTACGTTTCTGTGATGAAGGGGCGAGACGCATCAAATATATAACTTGTGCTGCTCATATTCTATTCTACTCTATCAGGTTCCAATGAACTCTAGCATAACATACCAAGGTGGTCTTAGAGCTTTGTCTCAAGTCATACTCAGGAATCCACTATTACAAAAATAAGCAACTAGTTGGTTAAACATAGTGTTGCATTTGGCAGCCAAACAAAAACCAAAAAACAGCTTAAAGGTTCCCTATTATTCTTTTTGGGGGTTGTCCTTTTCCTGTAGTGTGTTATATAGGTTTTTGTGCATGTAAATGGTCTGCAAAGGCTAAAATCCCTGTGTTCCCTTGTTACGTTCCCTACTGGACTAGGGGAACCAAAGGGAAGTAACAAAATATAAAATAACCGGGCAAGAGAAAAAAGGAGAGGAAACCGATTGCTGAAGCCACAAGCTGATGTTTTAATTAATAAAAAAAGAAAAGAGAGGCTCACCAGCCAATTTGCAAAACAAACTTAAAGTGGACCTATCATGCTATATTTAAATGATATATTGTAAGTAGGGCTGTCAAGTTAACGCGCTAATAAAAAAAAAATTAACGCCACTAATTATTTTAACGCGATTAACGCATGTGTATTTTTTGTCCTCGGCCGCCCCATAGTTTCAGAGCGCATCAAGTTTAAAATACCATCTACAAGCTGATGCTGACAGCCCCGCTCCTGCCGCCCGCTTGTGGCAGACCACACTTCCACGCTCACCGGCAGGCCCGGACTGGCCATCGGGAGGACCGAGGGTGTGTGTATGTGTGGCGGGAGCGAGGCACACCTTACGTGTTGTTGTTGTTGTTAGCATCTGGTGCTAGCTAGCTGCGCTAACGGATATAAGGAGCTGTTTCAATGAAAACAGAGGAGCGACATTTCGCCGACAACTGCGCCGAGCACTTGACTTTATGTAGGTAGCCAGACAGTGGGACATTGTACGAAAAGTCAGCACACTCAGCACGGATAGTGCGCGCAACATGATTGCAGCGTCCAGGCAGCTCCCGTTCGAGCATATAGCCTTGAGCTGCACATAGCTCCAATGATCCATCACAGTGCACGCACGCACGCACGCACGCACGCACGCACGCACGCACGCACGCACGCACACACACACACACACACACAGTATTGTATTATTGTATGAGAGAGGTTCCAGGTTGAATTGAGGCGAATATTTGTAATGTTCAGAGGTTGTTGTGTTTAATATTCATTAGAATATTTGTCATTGTTCAAATGATAATAAACAAACATATAAAGCATATTTGTCCACTCATATGTTGATAAGAGTATTACAAACTTGAAAAATATCCCTCTAAGGTACATTTAGAACAGATAAAAAATGTGCGATTAATTTGCGATTAACTATTTTAATCGACTGACAGCCCTAATTGTAAGGCCATACCTATATAAGGTATATTTATACGTTTCTGTTTTCAAAATACCAAACAGATCATGCATTTTAGCCATGCCTCATTTCGCTCTATTTGCTGTTCTCCAGCACTGTTATTGCACTGGGCTGATTCTGTGAGCTGCAGCTGACCACGCCCCCCTGCAGGAGAGGGGAGCCGTGCTCTGATGAAGTCAGAAGAGGGGGAGATCTCCGTCCTCCGTGTTTTATTATATTATTATAGGCCTATAGAGTCGTTATTCATTTGTTTTAAAGCTCAATAAATAACAAGGAAGACCTTTGACCGGCACTTTTCAAATTTTGTCCAGAAGATTTAAACTTTAACGGACATCTTGACCGGCGAAAGAAACTGAAACTGAAACTCTGCCGCACGGTCCCCTCGTTCCTTGGAAGAGGCGGAGAGGTGGGTGTTTGTCATCTGCTGGTGGACTAACCGGAGAGAATTACAGTGCTTGCCTCGACGGGGAGGGATTGCATTGAATTAAAGTAGCGGGAGCAAACGCTTGCCTCGGGGAGGGAGATAAAAAGCCACAGCGGAGAATAAACAGAAGGGTAACCATGGTAACTATGCGCGGGAAGTCTTCTTTGCTGCTTTTGTGGCAGACTACAGCGCCACTTACAGGCCTGGCATATGTACTACAGCGTCTCCAGCGCTTTCGAGCGGCAATGGCCGGCCGTGGCCCAACCCCACATTCCCCTGATAGGTGGAGAGTTGGCCCAATAGCCGTAGCGCCACTTTACTGACGTCAGTGAAGTGTTCAAATCTGGATCAGTTTTTATCAGATCCGTTGCAGCCCCTTTTTTAGAGATTTGGGTATGGAGGAAAATAGAGAGGGTTGTGTTTTCTGACACTTGGTGAGTTCCCTGGAACACCGGGGACACATATTCATGTATAAAAGACGTACAAAAGTGCATTTTGCATGATAGGTCCCCTTTAAGTAACTAAGAACAACTTTCTTTTAAAAGAAAGTGACTAAATTAAACAATACACAAAGGTAAACTGGAGCACATCTCCTAACAACAAACAAAACACAGGTTAAACTAGGCCTCACACAGAGACACCACACCACACCACACCACACCACACCACACCTCACCTCACCACACCACACTTGCTGCACACATGCAGCCCAGAGGAGAAGGAGAGGGAGACTGCAGCCTTCCTCAGGTCCTTTATGGAGGCCCTGATTGGGGATTGGGAGCACCTGAAGGAGAGGCTGCACCTGAGGGAGAGGCTGCACCTGGAGGGAGACAATCAGGGGGAGAGGGGAGGGAGACACACCCAAACACAACACGGCACGTAACATCCCTCAAGAGGGAGTTTCTCCCTCCTCCCCCATGCCTGAAACGTCTCAATGTTAGTCCTGTTAGTTTACTTCGGTAACAGTGACATCACTACGTAACCTTGCACTTTTATTGGCTAGCGCTCCAAATACATTGTACGTGATACGCTAAGGGGTGGGAAATCTCTAAGCAGTTGACCAATCACAACCAGCCAGCTAACCAATCAGAGCAGACTCTGCACTTGTTTTCAGACAGAGGTGTGAGGATCTGCAGTACTTCCTCCTTCTTTTCCACTTCTATGTTTATTTTGTCTTCCTGGCTGGGCGTGGCTGACCTACATTCTGATTCCCGCCAACTCATCTCCACTGCTGTTGTTCATCTCACTGATTGCCACTACTCACCTGCACCTGCTTAAAACCCTGGTTCCCATCCTCAGACTTCGCCAGTTCTTCGTTTATCCTTCAGTGGTAACTATCGTCCAGGCCTACTAGCAGTATTCTAGTAAACCTTTTGATACTCCTAGTGAAAGGTTATTCCTTTCTCACCCTGCATCTTTATTCTTCCAGACCTACACACACCTGCCGCTCTGCTTGCCACGTCCAGCCTCCGACTCCTCGTCTGAGTTCCCTCCGTGCTTCCACGCACACCAGCTCATCCAGACTACGTTCGCCAGCTCTGGATTCCCGGCTCTCCTCGGCGGTGTTTCCTCCGTGCCTCCACGCACACCAGCTCATCCTGTCTACATTCGCCAGCTCTGGATCTCCGGCTCTCCACGCCGGTGCGCCCTCCGTGCATCTCCGCACCTCCGTCTCCCCCTGAGCTATCCAGCTCCACGTCTGTCTTCTCTGAGCTCCTCTCTACACCTTGCCTGTGCCGTGGTCAAATAAAGACTATTGTTTGACACTTCACCACTGTCTCCGTCTAGTGTTTGCGTAGCGGGTTCTCATCTCCAGTCACTTCTCGGGAAGCGTAACAGAAGAACTGGCCAACAATGAACCCCGCAGGCACTGGAGCGGATCCCGCCACAGTCCATCATGCCCTGTCTAGTCAGGGTTCCCTTCTGGGTCAACACGACCAGCTCATTCGGGCGTTAGTCGAGAGCAATCAATCCATGGCTCATCATGTCTCTGAGTTAGCTTGCCAGATCTCAGCTCTAACTACCTCGGCTGCAGTTTCTCTTGCCACTCCCAATCCAGCTTTTTCTCCTACTCCACGCCAGGATTTCCCCATCACCGACCCTGAGCCATTCCACGGTGAGGTGGAGAAATGCAGAGGATTTCTTTTCCAATGTAACAAAGTTTTTCGCCAGCGTCCTGTTTCGTTTGCAGCTGATGTTACCCGGATTAATTATGTTCTGAGTTTGCTCCGTGGCAAGGCTTTAACCTGGGCAGAGGCTTTGAGCTCTTCAGTGGACTATGACAATCTGCGTTTTGAATGCTTCTCTGAGCGTTTTTCTGCTGTCTTTGATCATCCCAATTATTCTGGCTCCGCCGAGAATCAGCTGCTCGGTTTACAACAGGGAAACCGGAGTGTGGCCGAATATTCCATCGAGTTTCACACACTCGCTGCAGAGGCTCGATGGGACGAGGCGGCTCTCAAGGCGGTGTTTTTGAGAGGATTAAAGGATCAGCTCCGGGATGAATTAGCTGCACGAGACGTTCCAGCGGATCTCCAAGATCTGATTTCCTTGGTGTCCCGCCTGGACTGTCGTTTGCGGGAGCGCAGAGCTGAGCGGACACAGCGGAATCCACCTGTCTCACACAGTAAGCCCAGTTTTTCCACCTACCCTGTTCCCTCTGTGTTTAAGTCTCCCTCCGTTTTCTCGCCGCCCAGCGGGCGCACCTCTTCTCACGAGGAGGCTATGCAACTGGGTCGCGCTAGACTATCTCCGGAGGAGCGTCAACGTCGGGCGTGTGCTGGCCAATGCATGTATTGTGGCAACGCTGGGCATGTCATTGCCAACTGTCCTGTACGCCCAAACGTGGGAGCTCGTCAGTGAGATTGGGGGTCCTGACGAGTCCACAGCCATCTTCTCTACCTCCTTCCTTGTGCCGTTTTCTAATACCCGCCAAGATTTGTGTTAATTCTATGACTTTGCCTATCCAAGCTCTCATTGATTCTGGTGCTGAGGATAGTTTTTTGGACCGTGAGCTAGCTGAACAGCTGGGACTCTGCCTGGAGCCGTTAGATGAACCTCTAACAGCCTATGCACTTAATGGACAAATAATCTCCTCTGTAACAGCACAGTCAGCCCCTTTGACATTGATCACCTCCGGCAACCACAGAGAGTTCATCCAGTTAAAGGTAATCTCTGCGCCTTCCACACCTCTGGTATTGGGTTATCCGTGGCTTCGCACCCACAACCCACACATTGATTGGGTCAAGGGAAAGATCATTGAATGGGATCAGCACTGTCTCGCTAACTGTCTGTTATCTGCCGTACCTCCTGTCTCTGTCTCCCCAAACTCTGCTGCTTCTGTAGACTTAACTGGAGTTCCTGCGACCTACCACGACCTGAGATTGGTCTTCAGCAAGGAGAGGGCTCTCTCTCTTCCTCCTCATCGGCCCTACGACTGCTCTATAGATCTGTTTCCTGGGGCTCCTCTACCCACCAGCCGCCTCTACAACCTGTCCCGTCCTGAGAAGGAGGCTATGGAGCTATATATCACGGACTCAGTGGCTGCTGGGATTATTCGTTCTTCCTCCTCTCCCGTGGGTGCCGGTTTCTTCTTCGTTGGCAAAAAGGATAAGTCACTGCGACCTTGCATTGACTTTCGTGGGTTAAACAACATTACTGTTAAGAACAAGTACCCATTACCCCTTCTCACCTCTGCTTTTGAACCTCTCCATGAGGCAACCCTGTTCACCAAGCTTGACCTTAGGAACGCCTATCATCTGGTCCGTATCCGTCAAGGGGATGAATGGAAGACGGCTTTCAACACTCCCTTAGGTCATTTTGAATACCTAGTCATGCCCTTTGGACTCACTAACGCTCCAGCAGTATTTCAGGCTCTGGTCAACGATGTTCTGCGTGATTTCCTTAACCGCTTTGTCTTTGTATACATAGACGACATCCTGATTTTCTCCAAAGACCAGGAGGAACACGAGAACCATGTCCGCCTGGTGCTTCAGAGACTGCTGGAGAACAAGCTCTATGTCAAGGCTGAGAAGTGTGAGTTCCACCAGAACCGGATCAGCTTCCTGGGCTATATCATTAGTCAGGGCAGAGTGGAGGCAGATTCTGGAAAGATCGAGGCTGTGGTCGAGTGGCCAGCCCCTACTACGAGGAGGGAGCTTCAGAGGTTTCTGGGCTTCGCCAACTTTTACCGCCGCTTCATCAGGAACTTCAGTAAGGTTGCTGCACCTCTCTCAAGACTCACCTCTGTCAACATTAAGTTCTTCTGGACCCCAGAGGCTAATGAGGCTTTTCTCAAACTCAAGTCCCTGTTCACCTCTGCTCCCATCCTCATCCAGCCAGACTCTGAGAAGCAGTTTATTGTGGAGGTTGATGCGTCAGACACTGGGGTGGGAGCTGTCTTGTCACAAACTGCTGGTTCTAATAACATCCTTCATCCTTGTGCTTTCTTTTCACGCCGCCTCTCTCCTGCTGAGCGCAATTATGACGTTGGAAACAGGGAGCTTCTGGGAGTAAAGTTGGCGTTAGAGGAGTGGAGACACTGGCTCGAGGGCAGCAAGCAGTCATTCCTGGTCTGGACAGACCACAAGAACCTCGCCTACATCCAGTCAGCGAGACGGCTGAACTCTCGACAGGCCAGATGGGCTCTCTTCTTCAGTCGCTTCAATTTTAGTCTCACATACCGTCCAGGTTCCCGGAATGTTAAGCCCGATGCTCTATCCAGACTGTACTCTTCTGACTCTCCCGAGCCCTCTGCTGGTTCAATCCTGCCCAAGAGTTGTGTTGTAGGCGCCCTCTCTTGGGAGATTAATAACACCATCCAGGAGGCTTTGAGAGAGCAACCAGATCCTGGTAACGGTCCTCCGAACCGTCAGTTCGTTCCCGATGCTGCTCGCTCCAAGGTTCTACAGTGGGTCCACAGTTCCCGGTTCTCCATCCATCCCGGAGTAAACCGCACACGCTCTCTTCTTAAGAGACACTTCTGGTGGCCAACTGTCAACAAGGACACTCAGGAGTTTGTTTCTTCCTGTCCCACGTGTGCTAGGAGTAAGTCCTCCCACCAAACACCTGCAGGATTGCTTCAGCCTCTACCCATCCCTAGTCGTCCCTGGTCACATATCGCCTTGGACTTTGTTACCGGTCTGCCTCCCTCCCAGGGTAACACCACAATTCTCACCATTGTTGATAGATTCTCTAAGTCTGCCCACTTTGTAGCTCTTCCTAAGCTCCCTTCAGCCTTGGAGACCTCCCAACTCCTCTCTGTACACGTTTTCCGGCTACATGGAATCCCTTCTGACATAGTTTCTGACCGCGGTCCTCAATTCACCTCTCGAGTGTGGAAGGAGTTCTGTCAATCCCTGGGAGCTTCTGTCAGTTTAACATCCGGATATCATCCCCAGTCAAACGGTCAGACTGAGCGAACCAACCAGGACCTGGAGTCAGCCCTCCGCTGCATCGTTGACCGTAACCCCTCTACCTGGAGCTCCCATCTTCCCTGGGTTGAGTACTCGCATAATTCCCTAACGTGTTCTGCTACTGGTCTCTCCCCGTTTGAGGCTTCTTTGGGGTACCAGCCGCCCCTGTTCCCTGAAGAGGAGAGAGAACTAGCAGTTCCCTCGGTCCAGCAGCATGTTCGTCGTTGTCAAAAGATCTGGAGAGACACTCGCTCTGCTCTCCTCCTGACTTCAGCTCGGAACCAACAGTCGGCCAACCGCCACAGACAAGCTGCTCCTCCTTACGTCCCAGGTCAGTCTGTCTGGTTATCTTCCAGGAACATTCCTCTCCTCACAGAATCGAAGAAGTTGTCTCCACGCTTCATTGGTCCCTTCTCCATTCAAAGGATTATTAACCCCTCTGCAGTCCGGCTGAAGCTTCCCAGAACATTGAGAGTCCATCCTACTTTTCATGTCTCCCAGATTAAGCCTGTTCACACCAGTGACTTGAGCCCTCCGGCCGTTCCCCCTCCTCCCCCCCGAGTCATTGATGACCATCCTGCCTACACAGTGCACCGTCTCATGGACGTCAGGCGCCGGGGCAGGGGCTTACAGTATTTGGTGGACTGGGAGGGTTACGGTCTCGAGGAGCGATGCTGGGTCCCTCGCTCCCGAGTCCTGGACCCTGTAATGATAAGGGCCTTTCACAGGGCTCATCCAGACAAGCCTGGTGGTCGCCAGGAGGCTCCCGTTGAGGGGGGGGTACTGTGAGGATCTGCAGTACTTCCTCCTTCTTTTCCACTTCTATGTTTATTTTGTCTTCCTGGCTGGGCGTGGCTGACCTACATTCTGATTCCCGCCAACTCATCTCCACTGCTGTTGTTCATCTCACTGATTGCCACTACTCACCTGCACCTGCTTAAAACCCTGGTTCCCATCCTCAGACTTCGCCAGTTCTTCGTTTATCCTTCAGTGGTAACTATCGTCCAGGCCTACTAGCAGTATTCTAGTAAACCTTTTGATACTCCTAGTGAAAGGTTATTCCTTTCTCACCCTGCATCTTTATTCTTCCAGACCTACACACACCTGCCGCTCTGCTTGCCACGTCCAGCCTCCGACTCCTCGTCTGAGTTCCCTCCGTGCTTCCACGCACACCAGCTCATCCAGACTACGTTCGCCAGCTCTGGATTCCCGGTTCTCCTCGGCGGTGTTTCCTCCGTGCCTCCACGCACACCAGCTCATCCTGTCTACATTCGCCAGCTCTGGATCTCCAGCTCTCCACGCCGGTGCGCCCTCCGTGCATCTCCGCACCTCCGTCTCCCCCTGAGCTATCCAGCTCCACGTCTGTCTTCTCTGAGCTCCTCTCTACACCTTGCCTGTGCCGTGGTCAAATAAAGACTATTGTTTGACACTTCACCACTGTCTCCGTCTAGTGTTTGCGTAGCGGGTTCTCATCTCCAGTCACTTCTCGGGAAGCGTAACAAGAGGGGCAAAAGAGATGCATCACATACGAGAAATCTAGCTGGGGATATAGCATGTAGGGGTTGTGGTCCTCAGGTTGGTGGAGGTTTGAACTGGACACTTGTCTATCTATATTATTATTGTCCTTATTGAGCCTTGGCAGGTATTTTCCTTATCCAAAAATCTGAGTTATATCTCTCACAGGCTCCGCCCTCTACTGGACTCTATGGGTACTACCCTCTATGCAAGCATTCACCTACTGAGATTTCTATAGACGTAGCCGACCCCGGGGCGGGCCTACCTGAATGCGCGCGCATCTCATCGTATAAAAGGAGGCCTCGCCTCCTGACTATCATCCCTTTCTCTTCAGCGAGCGGGCAACATCTGAAGCAGAGATAAGACGTTTGAAAGAAGAAGAAAGAGTTATCATACCTCAAGGAGACCAGGGCCTGTCCTTCGTGCCCTGGCTTAGATAGCGGGCGCCGATCCCCACCACCTCTGCTTCGAGTGTTTGGGGGACCAGGATATGGCCGAGGCGGTGCCATTCACGTTCGCCATTCCTTCCGGGTCTGGCGTCCATGCAAGTCCACTACCCAGGGCGCGCAGCCCTCGTAAAAGAGTGGCCGCGGTGCGCTGTACTCTCCCTGGATGATGATCATGGCGGCGGGTGTGTGGGCTACTCGTGCTAGAGATGCCCCCTCACCAGGTCAGAGCGATTATTGGGCCGCAAGGCCGAATAAGTAGCTTGGTCCACGGGCCTTGCCCCAGGCCCGGTTCCCCCGGGGACCGGTGCTCGGTGGCTTCACATGATATAGGGTTGACCCTACTTCATCACAGGCCGCCACCGCTGCCTGCCGTGTGATGTCCCTGGGATATCACGCCGCATGGCACTTTCCAAAGAGGACCGTGTTGATCTCCTGGGAGCCCCCGTGTTTACGGAAGGGCTCAATGGATCGATCTCCTTGCTCACGGGATGAGGAGTAATCGCAGCGTGGCTGCTTTTTGCCCATCCCCAGAGGAAGAAACACTGTCATACACTCCCCGCCCCTGCTGTAAACCCCAGTATAGGGAGCCAGCAGGTGGGCGTGTGCACGTGAGTGGAATAAACCGAGTGCTGTCAAAGCACTGTGCGGGTTCAAGAGACGCTATTGCCGGCGTGCTGTTGTCAGAAAACACACCTCGCCTGGTATAATAGCTCCGATTAATGCATTTCACCGTTGAAGGGGAAATACAGCGTTAATACGTGTAAAAGAGTGGCCGCGGTGCGTTCAGGGACCTCCGCAGGAGAACGGTGGTTTACGTTTGTAAACTCTAGTTCCAGAGTGATGTGTGTGTGTGGGAAAAATGCATTCAGTAAAAATGATTGCATTTATCCCAGAGTAACGGTACGTCCACACAGCAGCGTTAAAAAAATCTTGGAGGTGGGCGTATCTGAAGCTTGGGGATTTTTTGCGAGCAACGCGACCAACAACCAATCACATGAATCTCCCGCCCCCGACATACAAAGCAAAAAAGCCCGAAGTAAACTGGATAGAAACTCCCCAAACAGGCGAAAACCTACCACTGTCTCTGCCACCTCCCTCCATGCCTGGTTTGTATCCCGGTAGGTAAATAGGGACTGGTCATAAAGCACCGGGTGATTCCCTACCGCTATAATTAATTTCTCCTCCATTTTTTGGAATATGAGGAAATGACCTGCGGAATGTGTCTCCCAGCATACACGCGGTTTGATTGGCTAGCGCTTGTACTGTCAGATTTGCATAAACGGGATTTGATTGGCTGATGCTTCCACCTCAGCTTCAAAAGTTGAACATTGCTCAACTTTTGAAGCCTGAGATGCCTGGAAATCTCCGCTTTGCTTCCCACAATGCAGTTCGGCGAAAAGTGAGGCAAAGTGACGTCACCCCATTCAAAGTGAATGGGCAGAAGCATTGGAAGATGTTTTTAACGCTGCTGTGTGGACGGGCCGTAAGAGTCATCTCTCTCCACAATTCCACTTTTCCCCATAATGTCCGTTTCAAAGAGACGGCATTGTGACGGCGCGCACGGCCCCCCTCCCCCGAGGGCGGGCCGCGGTGTGTTCAAAGACCTCAGTAGAGAGAAGAGTCACCGCAGCGCGCGCTCCTCCTCCACAGGCTTTCCTGCAGACGAGGGAGCGCAGCGCGACGGTGAGACGAAGGGAGAGGTGCCGGCACGGAGATCCCGTGCCCGCGGCGCCCTCCACCTCTTCGGCCCACCCCATGGAACCGGCGTGCCGGCACTCACGGGGACGGGCTGCCCGTCTTGACGGATCTGACTGGCGGGGGGAGAAAATCTCTCCGCCCGGGACGAGAGGGTGAATCCCGCCTCCTCCCTGTATAATGCACAGATCACTACGTTTTCTAATAAGAATGAGGTTGATCTGTATCCAAAAGTGTCTTTTGTTTCCACAAATGCTACACTTACACACAATGTTAACCGTACAAATTCCCCATTCGCTGCCCCAGCTGTAGCTCCTGTAAAGGAGGTGGCTAGTGGGCATGCGCGGATGAGAGGGATGAACCGCAGGGAGTGCTATCTAAAGGAAAGCGCTATGCGGGGTACAGGGACATTATGGCCGGCGTATTGCTGTCAGAGAACACACTACGCCTAGAGCAAAGACTAATGCAGTTTACCGTAGTGGTAAAGGCTGCATTATGGCGGAGCCCGCACTCACACAAGAGCGCGTGGCGGTGCGTTCAGGGACCTTAGTAAAAACACACTACGCCTATAAAGACTCCGATTAATGCTGTTTACCGTAGTGGTAAGAACAGCATTATGGTGGAGCGCGCGCTCACACAAGAGCGTGAGGCGGTGCGTTCAGGTACCTCAGTAAATAATTGGCCCTTTCTGTGTGGACCCTCCATGGGCAAATCTTCCATTCATGGGGAGTTTTGCGGCGGAACGGGTCACCAGAGAGTATCACAGCTTCATAGCTGTGGCCCCACAGCTGTGTCCATAAACACAATGTTATGGGGAATGGAAACTCAGCTGTGTACTAATAAGGTGGATGGACATCTCCTTTTATGGGCATGCGAGAGGTAAATCTGTCCTCCCAGGAGGAGATGGGTTTCCTCTCAGCAGAGATTCAGGCTCTGGTGCAGAAACAGGCTGTGTCTGCATCCTCAGCACAAGGAAAAGGGTCTTTATTCTATGTACTTCCTGGTTCTCAAGAAGACAGGGAAATTCAGACCTATTCTAGATCTCCGCGGCCTGAATCGCCACATTTCCTGCAGGAAATTCCGCATGTTAACTGTGAAACAGTTACTGGGGCTTGTGCAGCCAGGCGATTGGTTCACCACCATCGACCTGAAAGGCGCATACTTTCATGTAGAAATTGCTCCAGAGCACAGAAAGTATCTGCGTTTTGCCTTCCAGGGGGTAGCCTACGAGTACAACAGGCTGCCGTTCGGTTATTCCCTATCCCCACGCACATTCTGCAAATGTGTGGACACAGCGCTTCAACCGCTGCGCGCCCACGGCATGAGAGTTTTCTTTTACCTAGACGACCTCATAGTCATGGCTGGGTCACGGGAACAGGCAATGTTTTGCACAGCACGATTGATCACACGCCTAACCAAATTAGGCTTTGCGATCAATTGGAAAAAGAGCACCCCCATACCTCGCCAACAGGCGTTGTATTTGGGAGTGGTGCTCGATGCAGACGCGCTGCGTGCCACCCTGTCAGAGAGCAGGCGTGCGTCCCATCTCCGGGCGGTGCACAGGCTGCGACAGGGGGCAACAGTGACAGCTTTAACTGTCATGCAGACTCTGGGTCTCATGGCGGCTGCTCACATGGTGGTCCCGTTGGGGTTACTACATATGCGCCGCCTGCAGAGGTGGTTCTCCAGCCTGCGTTTGGATCCCAAGAGGCACAAACGGCGGCTGGTGACCATCCCCCCCTCAGTGGAGGGCAACCTCTGGTTTTGGGGGTCCCCGGATCACCTCCGGAGGGGGTCTCCACTGGGACGGGTAACCTCCTACATCACAGTATTCACGGATGCGTCCAGAACAGGATGGGGAGGGACCTGCCTGAAGAGGGCTATAGGTGGGCGCTGGGCTCTAACAGAGTCTCGACACAGCAACCTCCTAGAGCTACGGGCGGTAGTGTTAGTCCCCCGGCATTTCATGCCCCTAATTCAAGGGAGACATGTAATGGTCAGGAGCGACAACAGCACCACAGTGGCTTATATCAACAGGCAGGGCGGAGTTCGCTCCGCCGCCTTGTTGACCACAGCGGAGAAACTGTGGTTATGGGCTTCAGAGGTGGTGTTATCTCTGAGAGCCCTCCACATCCCGGGACTGGAGAACAGAGGGGGTGGTGAAGCAGGTCTGGGCCCAGTTCGGGAGAACTGTGGTTCTCCATGGCCCTGAGCGACGACCCACCCTTGGGGGTGGACGCGTTTGCACACGAGCCATGGCCAAGGAAGCTGCTCTACGCCTTTCCACCGCTGCGTCTCATTCTCCCTCTCCTGGGGAGAGTGAGGCGAGAACGTCTGTCAGTCATTCTAGTGGCTCCGGACCGCGTCGGGGTGCCGTGGTACTCAGAAATGACACAGATGAAGGTGGGCCAGCCCTGGGCGGTTCCCCAGTTCTGGGGGGCGATGTCTCAAGAGGCAGGTGCAATCGGGGCGTTACCCACTATCGGCCAACCTCTCCAGGCTTGGCTCCTGAGAGGGAAAGGCTAAGACAGGGTGGATTGTCTGACAGTGTTATTCAGTCGATCCAGGCAGCTAGAGCTGGTTCCACCACAGCCTGTTACAGGCCAAAGTGGCTGGGATTCCAGCGATGGTGTGAGGAGCGGAGAATAGAGCCCCTATCTTGTGAGTTAGGCTCTATTTTATCCTTCTTACAGTTACTGGTGGACAGAGGGCTTGCTCATTCAACAGTGAAGGTGTATGCAGCAGCCATCTCGTCCTGCCATGAGGGCTTTGGCGGCAGGTCAGCCTTTAGTCAACCACTGATGTCGCGGTTTTTGCAGGGGGTCAGGAGGCTGCGGCCAGTAGTGCACGCCTCCACCCCGCAGTGGGACCTGCCCCTAGTGCTCGAGGCTCTGGTCTTAGAACCATTTGAGCCTCTGGCGCTTTCCTCCCTAAAAGCACTGTCGTGGAAGACAGGCTTTGCTTCTTGCCTTAACGTCAGCCAAAAGAGTGTCCGAGTTAACCGCTCTGTCGGTGCACCCGAGCTCCACCCACTGTACCCATAGAATCCAGTAGAGGGCGGAGCCTGTGAGAGATATAATGCTGGGTTACGTATTGTAACCCTTGTTATATTAACACAGGCGGAGCCCTCTACTCAGGGCACTGCCTGTCCTATATCGCTCGCTGAAGAGAGGTGTAGGATGATAGTCAGGAGGCGAGGCCTCCTTTTATACGGTGAGATGCGCGCGCATTCAGGTAGGCCCGCCCCGTAGACCCATAGAGTCCAGTAGAGGGCTCCGCCTGTGTTAATATAACAAGGGTTACAATACATAACCCAGCGTTTTCTCTGACAATGTAAAAATCAAATCCCCATTGCAACACTTTGACGCATCACTTCCTAAACTGGAAATGTTTCCTCAATGGCCCCCCTTCTTTTCAGTTACAGGGTGTGTACTGTATCACTTTCATGTTGATGGGTTTTACATCTTTTCATTGTAGTGTGAATCCTATTACTTTATTTCACCATGTATCATTTTCTACTTGCTTGCCTTTTTCCTTTGTTCGATTCCCATAAAAAAATAGATAAATGTCCATTTGGAGTGATTCATCTTGTAAATACTCAACAAGCACAGCGGAAAACCTGTTAAAACTCTAAGTGTCAGCAAAAACTGCCGTTAGTGTGCAGCTACATGAGGGGAAACATGAACCACAGAATACTTCACTGTAAAGCAAGATTTAATAATAGAAAAGTGAAATGGCCCGTGGCTTTCTGCATGTTGCATGTTACAACTATTCAGATTTAACTGAGTAGTTCTCGCGGCTTCCAAGAGGACAGAAGTTGTGATTGATGAAAATTCTTCATTTTGTTTTATATTTTATTGTATGCACTATTGTTGAAAGGCCCTTCAGCGTGGCAGAGTAAGATGCTGTGCAGTGCGTGTCGCCCCTCTGCCTTTGTAACCCTGTTTATGTCAGCAAAGGCACACGCGCAATCTCTCAAAGGTCTTTATGACTGCTCTTGGCTTCATAGATCTTATGGATAGGCTAACATAGATCACAGCATGAAGGCCGGTGTGTTCATTTTACTCTCACTGTGTTTGTGTGTGTAGAGCTTTAGGCTGGACAATACATAAAAAGAGAAAGAAATAGAGCCATAAAGAAGTAACGAGGGGCTTGAGAACACGATGCTTCCAAAGCTCCAACAAGCATACACCAGATGTCGTAACTCTTGCACCGATTAGCCTTTTCTTGTTTAACAGGGGGCTCATCTAGTATTTAATGGGCTGATTTTAAAAACAATAAATGAAGTGTTTCTGCCATAAGTCATTCAGAATCTGCTGAAGGCCAAAACCATGCTACGACTGATGGCAAAAACACAGTTTCTTTGTTTCTTAAAGAGGCCCTTTTATGCTCATTTCATCTTCATATTTGTTTTATTTGCATCTACTGTGACATGTCTCCACGCTTTAATGTTCAAAAAGCTCTTTATTTTTCTCATACTGCCTGTGCTGCAGCACCTCTTTTCACCCTCTGTCTGAAACCAGAGCCCAGTCTGCTCTGATTGGTTAGCAGGCCAGCTCGTTGTGATTTGTCAACCCCTTAGAGAAGTCCCGCCCCTTAGCAAATCACGTACAATGTTTTGGAGCGCTATAGGACCGTGATTGTTACTTAGTGATGTCATTATTTGTATACCCCGTTTATCTAGGCCCTTTTTGTATCTTGTTTTATGTATATATGTCACAATGTGGGACTGCGAGAAACAGTATTTCAAGATTTCTGTATGTATAACACATGTCGACACTTTGACAATAAAGCTGACTTTGACTGACTTTGACTTGACTTAATCATTAGATTAATTTAATTTAATTTATTTATAATGTTTGTATTTTAGCATTGCATTGCATTGCCTACCAACCAACCAAAGAATAATACAATTTGTATTGACATTCATTGCTTTAGGGTCATTAGTTTTGATAGTTGAATGGTGCAGCATAGAATACTGACACACAGTCTGAACTCATTTACATTTTGGGGAATTCTCTGAAATGTAACTCTTTTTGCAACAGATTGGGTTTATTTTATTTGTTTGAAACCTGGACATGTATAATTAGATACACAAACAGGTGAATTCGATTTTTCAGTGTCAGCATTAATTTGATGAATACTAATATTTTTTTGACTTGTGACAACTATAGGCATGTTTTCAAAACATCAATGGCTTCCCATTATTGGCTTCAAATGTAAATGATAAGTCCATATGTTGTGCTTTGTGTTAACATGTGGTTTGGTCAGTGAAATTAATGACATTATTGGGGTAAATAATTGAAGTATTTGGATAGTAGCCAGGTCCCAATAGCCCTATGCTGACAGCTAAAAGGTGCAAGGGATTGTGGGGGAAAAATGAGACCCATGGATACTTGTGAAAAGGTTACAAGTGAGGTAACCAAGGTAAACAGCTGATGCAGCACATCTGAAGGTTAATTTTGTTGTATGTGCATGTGTGAGTGTGTGTCCGCTCAGCAGTGTGTGTCTATGTGTTCTTCTGTGCACACACACAGTGGGCGGATCACGGTGTGATAGACTTGTAAGTCGTCTAATGCCATTCAGCCAATTTATGCTAACAGAAAATGACATTGGTGACAGAGTCCAATTCAGCGAGCCGGTCCACTGACTGTGAAGAGGCCTGCTATTGATCCACGCAGCCTGTTTTCAGAGCTTCAATTTCACTGGAAATTAGCTGGATGACACCTTGAAGATGTTTCAAACTGTTTTAAAGCTTTAGAGTGAGGGCTTACAAATGAAAGCTGAATACTAAACGCTGTCAGGCCCTCAAAGGCTCTTCTCTGGCACTCTCTGTCCTAACATGCATAAATACTGCATGTTAGTATTTACATTACATTTACATAATGTAATGTAATGTAATAAATACTTAGCTAATACAAATGTAAAAATACATGTGAATCATCAATTTTTTTCTTTTTCAGAAAGTTTTTATTCCAATAGGCAGGTTATGTTAGCCTTGATGCATGATTTGCTTTGCTCTTCTGAGGTTTTCCCTTTCCTCTAGAATCGTTATATAGGTATTTGTGTATGTCTGCAAAGGCTAAAATCTCAAAGTTCCCTCAAGAGGGATTTCTCTCACAAACTACAGATCGGTCTCATACCTCCATTCCTTTGATGGTCACATTTACACACATATGGAACATGAATGGACACAGTCGGACTATTGCCGCATCCCCACACACAGTGTTGCAAAGTTGCTGACGTTTTGCTAGAATAAGCGATGTTTCACAACCTATTTTTGCAAATTTGAATCATTCTTATTCCTATAATTAATAAGTACTCCTACCGCTATTTAAAATGTCATTGACATTGTCATAAGTCTTGTTCATACCCTGCTTTTTCACATAAAGGGCATGTTGTAGTTGAGTTAAATTGAAGTATTTAGGACAAAACTGTCAAAAGATCTTTGCTATTAGCGCTGTGACTTTAATTGACTTCATATTAATGCTAGACCTCTTGTCTGCAAAGAGATGAATCCATTGCTGTTAAAAGACGCACACATTACTGCTTCCACTTTTCTTGGCGAGGCTTTTATGACACAAGAGTAGTCAGTGAGCAGGCCCAGTTGGTGAGATATTGCGGTTATTAAATGTGTGTTTTATTGTTGACAGTATCCTCAGTTGATCAGGTGAGCAGTGTCTCACCTCAGTGAGTGATAAACTGACACTGCCAGAGAGAAGAAAAAACAAGAGGAATGATTAAAACAGAGAAGGAGAAAAGGGAGAAGACAAAAGGGTTGGTGCTTGGTTGGCACGCACCACAGTGATCATCATCCTGAGCCACATATTTTACTTTGATCACATCTACCTTTGCTTTGGTTGTTAAAAGCCCGTAAACCTAATGGAGCCATAAACAACTCTCTATTCTTCCCTCTGTCAGTTTTATAGTTTGCCGTTTAAACATAATTCAAGGTAAACGGCCGTCTGACTTACATTCATTTTGTTCTATAGAAAAGTAAATGATTGCCTTTCAGTTTGTTATGTCAAACATTTGAACTTTTATGATTTTTTATCCCCACTTTTAATTTGTTACACCTATGTTGGCGCAGGAAACAAATGGCATGGATCTCATCGGGCCATAAGACTGGAGTGCTGATTTGATACACATGAGGTGGTGCAATCAGACAGGGGTTGGGGAACACAAATTGACCACCTTTATCTCCTGAAAACGTGGAGAAGTGGCCTCGTGTTATGGTAGTTTTTTAGGGGTGGGGGCGGGGGGGTTTGTTGGTTTTAAACACATTTTGTAAAGGCAGGTTTGACGATGCTACTAGCTCAACACAACTTAGCCTAATCAATACCGTGAATGGATCTCTGTGAACAATAAGTTGCTGACTGGTGAACATTATGAAGGACAGACTGCTAACCAGCTTTGTTATTGACTAACAAAGATTTCCAAATCATAGCTTATCCAATGGTGATCCTAAACTCTTTTAGGACTTTACCTAGAACGTGGCCGTTTCTCAATGTTGAGTATTCCTGCTGCAGAGCCACTATTTCAAGTATACTACGTCATCGAGTGGCGCCGAATGCTGGGCATTTAACATGCATTTAAACAGTCCTTCGGCGCCACTCGATGACGTAGTATACTTGAAATAGTGGCTCTGCTGCAGGTATACTCGACATTGAGAAACGGCCCGTGTCTGGGAAACAGCCATTATGTTATGTGACACATTTAGCTAAATATTGGGGTTAGGGTTTAAGAATATTAATGGCAAGCTAAGAACCTCCTCTTTCTAACGGTGTACAACACTCAAAACATGTTTCCAGTTTAAAGTGACTGATTTTAGAAGAGAAAGTCCTATTATTATTGCAGGTCTAAATGAGAATTATTGGTAGGGGAAATCATTCTGTATTTATAAGGAAAATGTGCAGCTGTGAATCGGATAGTAAATCAATTATTTTGTGGGGCTTACAAACATGAGGATAAAAAATATAGCAAAAAAACAGCCATAGCTTGGGCAAATAGTAGAATGATGTGTGGAAAACGAGTTCAAGATAAGAAGAATGAGAGAGGGGGTGAATACTGTGATTCTGGCTTGATTATTGATATCCGAGCAAATTGAGATTAATTGTCTCAGCACAGGAGAGCAAAGGCTCAGTAACATTTCAAAGGAAACGCGGTGACAAACAGACAGCAAAGTCCCAACCACCATGCCTTAGATCTTCTCTTCTCCGTTTCTTTATTCATTCGCTACCTCAATCACTTTAACTCGTGTTCTCTTTCATCTCTTTACCTGGGTTTCTAACCTTTCCCTGTCCACCATCTTTTTGATTGGTTAAGATGCTTGTTAGTCCTTCATCTGTGAGAATGGTGTGACCAAGGGCAAAGGAGAAGAACATCCAAAGTCTAACATCTTTCTTATGTCTGTGTCAATGTCTCAATGCCTAATAAACCACATGCATACAAGGAGTCACTTTTTTCCACACATGCAGAAACCGGCCAACTCTCACACTCTTTAACTGTCAGGTGTTACATTTATGTGTGACACTGAACAGCTTCCAATCTAAGAATAGCCACATAATAAAGATCCCCAGAGTTCTCTATCCAATTGAAGCAGAATCAGATGGCAAATTGGCTTAGAAGAATTACTGTCAAGCCCCAAGGTTCCCTCTGAGAATGATGCATCATGGGATACAACATGAGGCTGAGCCAGCTGTGAACACTTATAAACCAAAATGTGAAGTTGATATTGAATGATTAGTTTAAATAGCTTTAATTTACTTTGATAAATCCACTTACTAACTTTTCAAGATGGATAATGTTATTATCAGAAACCATAAGGTGTATCATGCCACTCCTAAAGCAGCGAAATAAAGACTTAACCTGTTACACCCTGAGCCTGTTTTTCAGGTCTCAGGCTCGAAAATGACATTCCCAGAACAAATGACCATATCTTCCCTTCTAAAAGGGTTAAATTAATAATCTTTGTTATCAAAGTAATGATAACCTGTGAGTTGGATGTAGAAAAGTCAGAATCAATATAGATGTTTTTTATTTTAAAGAAAATTCAGATTTTACATAGTAAAAAACTGTAAATTATAGTGTCCGTCCAAAAAATTCTTTTTTACTTATAGTGAAAACTACCCTTGGATGATGGGTTAGTAAACTAAAAGCTTTAGGAATCCAAAGTACAACATATAATAAGTACCCTATATCAAGATTGATGCAAAACAAGTGACATTTGACCTTTTTAGAGAGATTTAGCAAAAGAAAACCACTTCTGGGGTCATTTGGGTGGATTTTCCATATCTCTGGCCCCCCTTGGTCGATTTTGATGAATGAAATCTCTTTATAACCGCTAGAGCCAATGGAATCGAGGGAAAGTTCTACACACACCAAAACGTTAACAAATAAGGAGTGAGAGTGACGCGTGGCCAAAACCGGAAGCTGCATACACTCTGTTGGCTACCATTAGCAGCTCACTTTTTTTCTCCGATTTTTACTTAAAAATTGAATTATGGATTATAAATCATTTTTTCAAAGCAACAGGTACATTATTAACCTATGGATCAACCGATTCAGCCGCGCTTTTTCTCGTTTTAATGCCATTGAACACGTCTTTTGATCAGATTGACAGCTACGGTGAGACGATCTCCCGTAAAAGCTCCGTAAAGGTATGTGTTGTGATGTCTGTGTTTGCTTCCCCTGTCACGAGTTCGGATCGCTCAGTGATGATACTATACCTATATAATCTGTGGAGTCTCAGCTTTAATCGGATATATTGTATGTGCAGTTACGATAAGTAATAAGGGTATCTTTATCTTGAGTTCTGTGCTAAGTGCGTTAGCATTTTTTCGCTTAGTGCTAATTCAGAGGCTTGGTATTACTCTTGTGTTTTGTTTTGGTAAAAATGGTTCATATCTTCAGTTAGCTGAGATTCTGCCAGTTAATCTGGTGCTACACATTAATAGTTTCATAAATGTTAAGAAGCCCTGAGACACAGTCTCGAAAAAAAACGGTGGGGGGGGGTCCACTGGGGGGACCGTCGTCCTTAAGAGGTTAAACAATAACGCTGCCCCATTATTTATTTTTCCTGTTATCCAATGGAGCGGTGCGTTCACACCAGACGCTATGTGTTTGTTTTGCATGTGGCAATTACAGATAAAGTAGATGCAAAGAGGCTGATTGATGCAAATTCACGGCCGAGTTGTGTGAATGACGCCAATGATGCGGCGCAAATAAAGCAAGTGCCGATAAAATAAAGATAATCTGGTATTGAGCTAGAAGTTGCCAAAGTTGTGAGATTCTCCGCCTGTCGTCAATGACATTCTGAAGCAAAACATCAGCCATTGGTTGAGGGCAACGGCACCTAGACATCGAAAGTACCTTATATTTGTTTAACAACCTGCATAAGCGGCAACAGTCGTTTTTTGGCCATGGCTGACAAAATGTTATCATGTTACATTTTTAGCAGACTAATCCAAATGTGTTATTGTGAAAATGTATTAGCTGTATACTTTTTAAGGTCTAAAGCCATATGCTAATTGTTTTGTAATTCTGTACACAGTGGTGCTTTTGACCTTTTGTTAATGTCAGCATAATAACAACTTAGTCACCATCCTAGTTAAGCATTTTACAATGCCAACACTTATAACATGCACATGAGAATCAAACAATAAAGAACAGCTGAAGCTTTGATGTAAAGTCAAAGGATCAGCAAAGTTATATCACTTCATTCTGTGGGGACATGAATTTGTCAACCGAAGGTCATGGCAGTCCGTTCAAAAGTCGATGAGATTTTTTCTCCAAAGCAAAAAATATAGAGGTAGAGTCAGGGGAGTCGGGGGATGACTCTGTACAAAGTGTTCTGCTCCTGGAGAGCAGCCAAACTGACAAACAACCCAAACTGCAAAAAATCCTTCTGTCTGTGAATATTATTCACAAAAAAAAAAGTGATAGGAATATCTCCTGCTACATTCTTCTCTTCATGTCTTCTTGCCTGCAGTATGACTATGCAATTCAGTGTGCTTGTATTTAAATGTGAATTTTATATCAGCTGGCACATCACGCCACCCTCTGAGTGCGTTCGTGTCATGGAATATGGACACGCGTGCTCATTCAAGGGGTAAAAATCACAGCGTGTGAGTAAGAGACATACGGCTTACAAAATGATCACTGCACTTGTCACAAAACATTGCATAACGTTGTATAACATTAAATATTAAGCATGAAGGAGCAGTTTCTGCTTTTGCATTGCAACTCCAGTGTGAAGTAACATGTTCTATTGTCCTAGGATATAGTGGTGCAGGAATGAGTCCTAAACTCACAAAAGAGCATTTTTGCACTTCTGGGCTCCATCGTCTCGGCGTCAATGAGTTTTACGTTTTTTCATCACTGCAATACTCTATTGAAACTTGAATTTCTTGTTCAAGGTCTGAAAGAGCAAAGCAGAAGTCAGTTAGACAATCTACTACCTAATATAAGGTAAAGGCAATGAAAATTAACCTATTTTCTTCAAACAAAGGTCAACTTGGTGAACTGCATTGTACTAAATAAGGCAGCACAAAATAGGAAGTAAATATCTGCACAATGGAATTATAATTTAGCTTGAAGAAAATCCTTTCATTCTTGGTGACACATTTGCCAACAAATCTACAGTCAGATGGACTATACTAATTATTCCAGACACCAGGAACTTTTACCTTTATCAGTTAACCTCATTGCAAATAAGTTAAATATACTCTAAAGAGGCTTTCATTACATCAATGTTAAACAGGAAGATGTATATGACCCAGGAGAAAAGCCCATTACCTGCTCCCACGGTTTGCATTTTATAGTAGTCTCCTCCTCTCCCCTGGGGAATCGTTAACACGTTAACGCAGCATATTCTGCAGCCTTACACCAATTAGCCTTGATTGAAATGGGTGGGATTACCATCCTAACTGCCAAGGTGGGTTAATGAGAGGGAGTAGCCCACCCTCCCTAACGTGACACTGTCTGTGGAGCCTAAGGCAAAAAGCAGTATGTAATGGATGATGGCATCTGCCATTATATGAGACCAATGAGAAGTGTGCTTATGTGTGAGATACAAAGCAGACAAGAAATTGAATGCTACCTGCTGTATTATCTTTCTGGGAGTAACAATTGTGCTAAGTGACACACTGATACAGAATTAGGGTTAGGGTTAGGGTTTTGATGGCACACCAGTGCTTTTCTGGTGTCACTTTAAAAATAAAAGCCAGGCCTATGATTTACCAGGAATCCAGCAGTCACAGAATCCCAAAGCTTGTCAATTAAAAGATCTAGTTGACCAAAAAACAGCTCTGTTCGCAGTTCTGTGGCTATTGTATAACCACTTGTGTATACATATGCTTCCATCTCAAACCGGCAGATTTCCGCCTTGCTGTTTTATGAATCCGCCAATCAATCATGTTGAAAAGAATGGCACAGATTTTAAAACACAATGCCCTTGACCTTGGCCAAATCTGAAGAAAATCCCACAAAACATTCCTGAGATATAAATAGAGATATAGACTATTACTAGAAGAGAAGAGTTAAGATCCAAGTGACCTTTGGTCATGAAATGTAATTAGTTCATCCATGAAATTCCCTTCAGGCACTCTTGGGATATACCTCAAAATAATTTAATATCGTTTTCCGCCCCAGTTTAGATTTAACAATGCCCACTTCTGACTTATGAAAGAAGCGATGCAGCTAAGTGTGACTGAGTCATGGATGGTTGAAAAGAATGTCCGCATCCCTATCCAAACAACGCTCAACTAAAATTGCGTCTGCTCTAGCTTGACGCAGTACCGCGGAGCTACGCCGGTGCTTTCATAATGCGGGAGTGGGCGTGTCAGAAAAACATACAAATGGGACGGTGAGACAGACAGCGTTGAGGAAAAATCGAAATAATACTGTATGTGATTGCATAACAGATCTCATTCTCTGTGAAGAAAAAGAGGTAACACTTTACAATAAGGTACACAAAATGTGCTTAGTTACTGAGTAGTGAATAAGGAACGACTAGATAGTTAATGATTAGTTAATGAGGAGTTCCTGAGTGACTGCGATTGAAGAACTGATGGTTAGTTTCTGGTAAACAGACTGGGGGGTACTGTACCTCCTGAGACCCACTCATTCATTTTTGTCCTCTGTGGAGGACATGCCCCGCTCTATCGAAATCAGTCGGAAGTCGCAACGGCTCATTTCAAAATAAACGTGGATTTGCGTAAAAAAATAGTTTTCCGGGGTTCGGGTGTTTTGTTTGATTTTAAATAAACAAAGTGTTGGCTTTCAGAATATGAAACTTTTATTTCCAAAATCACACGATAAATACATTTTTGAAGCTTGTAAAGGGAAGATGACAGCTCGCCCACTCTGCTGTTCCGCAGCGCTGCTTCCCCTCCCTCCGGTTGAAATTATGAATGTAAGGCGTATAGTAATCATAGATAACACGGCAGGGTCCGTTACAGTTTGCTTTCAATCTGATTTCAATTAAACAAAGTCTTGGCTTTCAGAATATTAAACTTTGTTTCGGCAATTCAGATCATAAATACAACTTTGAAGCTTGTAACGGCATAATTACAAGCGGAGAAAGGAGTAACTTGACGTCACAGCAGGCATAACAACAGCCAGTGTTTCTCGTGAGTGGTTTTCCCCGGGAAACAAACACAATACACACAAACGCAAAATTACACAAACACACACACACGTATACACACACACACACTCGCGAGCTTCCCCAGACCCCAGTAATCCAAACGAAAATATCTTCCCTCCGTAGTATTTTGATCATTTGCTCCGCTAATAATCAATCAGATTGATAGATTCCAGAGAAGAGGAAACTTTGAAGGCCTTTTTCTCAAAATGATGGACTCGGTGACAGTCATATATAATGTGACATATTTTGCTAAATATTTGGAGTACAAAAACAAACCTGATATCATTAGAAAGCTAGGAATCCTCCTCTTTCCAACAGTGTATACAACTCAAAATGTGTCTTCGGGTCAATGCGACTGATTTCGATGGAGCAGTGTCACATTGGTTTTGGTCCATAACTATGAGGTTATACATGCCACAGCATTAATTCCAATTGTACTCCACAGAGGACATCCTGGGCTTTTCAGGACATGTGACATATGTGGGGGTGTGGCTTTGAAAAAGATAATTTCATTGTATTTCAAAATGGCGTCCATCAACACAAGCACTGTTTATAGAAAGAGAAATGGTAAGTTGTAATTTGTAATTACCAGTTTGTGAGTTCAATATTTTAATTAATTATAGTAAGGGAACATCTTAGGAGTTAGTGTAGTGAGTTTTCAGAGCAGTGTAATACTTATGTGATCTAAAACTAAATGTTTTATGAATGTCCTCTGAGGAGGACTATGGGGATTTGCTAACTTTTATTTCCCCCCATTTTACACAACACAAATGGAGTCCACTATGGGCCAAAACTAACACGTAGGTTCTGTAGGGTTCATGGCAGACGGATGCAGTGGGAAAACATACATCAAGTGCCACAAGTGTCAGATGTATCTCTGCATTTCAAAAAAGGATGGAGTACTACAAATGAGGGCTCAGTATTTGTTGCATTGAGTTGTTGTGCTCTAAATGTACTTGTATGTTAATGTTGTTTGTATACTATGCTTCGTATAACTAACACCTGATGTCCTCTACAGAGGACACACACAATAAAACAAAAATAAAAATTTTTTTTTTTAGTTTTTGTTAGTCATTATGTTAAAGGTGGGGTAGGTAAGTTTGAGAAACCGGCTCGAGATACACTTTTGTTATATTTCATGGAATGCTCTTAACATCCCGATAGCAATGAATATCTTAAGTGCTTTGACAAAAAATCCATAAAAAAATGTCATCTGTGGAAGCCGTAATAACTGTAAAAAGCTACGACCAATCATTTTAGCCGGCCCGGCTAAAATAACTGGATGGCCTACCTGCCTGTTAACCTTCCAATCTGTGCACAAACTTATCTCGTGCCCTCATTGGTCATGTGCGCGTTCGTGTGTGTTGGAGAAAGGGGCTCTGTAAGGAAGTGGCAGATTTTTCCGGTTGTGTATTTTCAAATTCTAACGCACTCGAGCTGGTTTCTCCAAAATTACCTACCCACCTTTAATACCAATATATAAAGACTTGTGTGATCTAAAAAAAAAAGGAAATTTGAAACCTTTTTCTTTCTGGGTCTCAGGAGGTTTTAATGAATGATTCATTAATGATTAGTTAATGAGGAGTTCCTGAGTGACTGCGATGAAGAACTGATGGTTTAGTTCATCAGTTAAACAGACTGGGGAGTAGTGTATTAACCTGTTAAGCCCTGAGCCTGTTTTTCAGGTCTCAGGCTCGAAAATGACATTCCCAGAACAAATGACCATATCTTCCCTTCTAAAAGGGTTTAAATTAATAATATTTTTCTCAAAGTAATGATAACCTGTGAGTTGGATGTAGAAAAGTCAGAATCAATATAGATGTTTTTTATTTTAAAGAAAAATTCAGATTTTACATAGTAAAAACTGTAAATTATAGTGTCCGTCCAAAGATTATTTTTACTTATAGTGAAAACTACCCTTGGATGATGGTAAGGTAGGACTAAAAGCTTTAGGAATCCAAAGTACAACATATAATAGTACCCTGTATCAAGATTGATGCAAACAAGTGATATTTGACCTTTTTAGAGAGATTTAGCAAAAAGAAACCACTTCTGGGGTCATTTGGGTGGATTTTCCATATCTCTGGCCCCCCTTGCTCGATTTTGATGGTTGACACCTCTTTCTGACCGTTACGGCCCCTACACACGGCGGCGTGCGTTGACGCTTCAACGCTTCTGCCCATTCACTTTGAATGGGGTGACGTCACGATTCGCCGAACTGCATTGTGGGAGCAAAGCGTAGCTTTTCTCGCGGTGCTAGCTGCAAAGTAGAGCAATGTTCTACTTTTGAAGCTGAGGCGGAGGCGTCAGCCAATCAAATCCCGCGTATGCAAATCTGCCAGTACAAGCGCTAGCCAATCAAACCGCGTGTATGCTGGGAGAGCCATACCGCAGTTCATTTCCTCATATGCAAAAAATGGAGGAGAAAATCATCGGAGCGGTAGGGAATCACCCGGTGCTATATGATCAGGTCTCTGTTCACCTACCGGATACAAACCGGAGGAGCCAGGCATGGAGGGAGGTGGCAGAGACAGTGGGTGAAACTGGTAGGTTTTCGCCTGTTTGGGGAGTTTATATCCAGTTTACTTCGTTGAATGGACAGCAGGCATAGACAGTATATTTAGCCAGCATGCAATGTTGCATAAAATAGCACTATAGACATTTTTAGAGATTCATGTGATTGGTTGTTGGTCGCGTTGCTCGCGTAAACTCCCCAAGCTCAAGACACACGCCCACCACGCCGCCGTGTGTAGGTGGCGTTAGAGGCCAATAGAATCGAAGGGGAGGTCCCCCACACACACTCATTGTGAAAAGAAAAGGTGGGGGGCTTTGCGCATGTAATTTTGCATCAGAGTGAACCTATCTCTAGCTTTGACATCTGGAAACGGAAAAGCAGTTTTAATGCTTATGAATTATCAGAAATCATTTAAAAGGGACACAGACACATTGGATTAACCTATGGATTAACTTCAGCAGCGTTTTTATCGTTTAATGCCATTGGAGAGACTACAGAGCCAAGATAAAAATGTTAGCATTTTTTGCTTACCTAGCGTCACCTGTTTTGATGTCCGTTTTTTGCTTATAACGTCGCAAATTCCGTATAATTCAGTGATAATGTGGGTAACCCATCGATTCTGTGTCACCTCACGATGTGAAACGATGTGCATGGATGTAGAGAAGAGATAAATAATAAGGTTTTGTGAGTGATTTTCGGTTGCAGTAAGGTGTTAGCATTTTTCCGCTCGTTGCTAATTCAGAGGCTCAGTGTTAGCATTGTGGGTTTTCTTTTGAAATAAAAATAAAAATGATCAGTTAGATGAGTTTCTTCTTCCCGTTACATGGATATAAAAACATTCATAGTTTATTAAATGAACATGCCCTCAGACACTGTTTCCTGCAAGATGTTGCGGCAGTGCCCCGGTACCAGGGGTCTCTCGGGCTTAACAGGTTAATGAACGCTTTTAAGTTTTATTTGTAAGAGTTGGCAATAATCTTAACTAATTAATGGTTAGTTAATGAGTTACTTTGATTGAAGAACTGATGGTTAGATACTGGTTAACAGACTTGGGGGTACTGAGTTTCCTGTCTTCTGTTTTTGTAGTGATGTGATGTGCAACATGGATGTTAAATGACCTTGTGTGTTTGTTGTCCTCAGGTATGTTTGTATTATATTTGATTACTCAAAGATACCGTATTTTTCCGGACAATAAATCGCGTTTTTTAACCTGTCTGGCTGTATCCTGCGACTACACTCCGAAGCGATTTATTTATTGAATTTCATCTGACTGCGCCATTCAAACTCCAGCCAATAGATGGCCCAATATACAATACTGACAACTGACAACTGCTGTACCACCTAAGAAGAAAAAAGTCACGTAACTTACCAGGATGTTGTGCGATGAATAGAGAGGCGAAGTCTCCATCTACTTCCGACCCATGGGACCTTATTTCGGAAAAATTATGTATTGAAGTCAATGGAGAGAGAAAATGTATCTTTCGATCCCGTTTCAATTGTGCCATGAATTACACATATGATGTTTGTCAATCTTAAAAAATCATTTCCATGTCAAAAAAGTCACAGTTTTTCGTAAACCGGTGAAATATAAGACTATGAAAAATACGCAACTAGAAAGACTACAAATCCCAGAGTCGCGTAAGTGATATCATAACTGATTTCATAATTGTTTTCCTCCACTAAATATAAGAGATAGCTAAGATAAAATAACTTTAACAAGATGCCTGTGTGCTTAGTACCAGGTTGTAATCATACTAGCAATGGGTCTTGCTCGTTCTTTCGCTTCCCGTCTGATGAAAGGACCAGGAGTGGCTGGATCAAGTTAGCTACCTAGCTAGTAGCAAGCACGTTAGTTAGCATTACAGCCTTAGCCTTGTCATTTTTATTAGCCTTAACATGAAGTAACATGAAATAACCCAAAATGTTAAACAGTAAGAGTACTAGTCATATTTCGTGAACCCTTGAAGAGTACTGTCACACCGGTGTGATCATTCTATAATACACCGTTTAAGCCCGGATGCCCGCGGGGGAGAAATGCTAACGCTAACGCTATATTAGCATCAGCGATCTTTTCTACTTCATGCTATCTGCACAAATGGTTAACATTGAACATTAAAAAGACCAGGCAGTTCAGGGAGAATCGAAGGAAGGCAGGCAGGCAGGCAGCTTTGCATGACATTCTTCTGGACGTGTTTCATTGTGGTGACAGCAGGGGGTTGCCAACGTTGGGTACCTGGCTGGAGTGAGATTTTTGATATCATGGGTTTAATTCGGTTTAATTACACATATGCCGCACGAAATGACTGCTATCGGTGTCAGCAGCGGGAACCTTAGCATATATATAGGATATATATACAATATATACAAACATGTTTGTTTCCACTGTTTTGTTGTGTGCCTGTCGCGATAAGCACATTCATTGACTTATCGTACGATAAATAAAAATGAACTCGATAACTTTTCTGACCTCGATAAATTGCCATTTACATGAGGATGTGACTAGCAGTTTGAAAGGATGTACTTGAATTATTATTATATATTATCATTATGTCAGTGGTCTAAAATGGTCATACAACGGTGCCGACAACATTATCGTTTATCGCAATAATTTCCGGGAAAATGTATCCAACAAAATTAATTATCAATGAGAGGCCTATACATGAAACACACACACAAACAAATCTACAGACTTACTCCAACTGCCAAATATATTAATTAACACACTCTCACTCTCATATACTCTTTGACTCTATTTTGGCCAAGTAGAACAATAAGCAGCAGACTTTTACTTTTTTATCATTTCTACTGGATCTTAGATCTGCGCATGCGCAATACGGGTCGGGCAGTTGCGGCTCCAGAGTATTTTTGTTGCGTAATCTATGGTAGGGCTAACCCATACAGTGGTGGGGCTCAAGTCAGTATTTGCAATGTAATTACATACACGCTCCCCCCGACAGTGAAACGCCATGCGTGAGGTTTAGATTATTTCCCTGTCTCAATCCAAATTGAACTGTATGAAATAAAAAAGGCTCATTTGTCTTGTAGTAAATAAAAAGTGGCGACCTGGAGCCAATCCTGCAATTTCCCCACAGGTGAAAGAGTTGAGATGCTGAAAACCCAACCCCTGCAGGGGGGTCTGGGGGACAATCCCCCAGGAGATTTTTTTTAAATACTACATAAAATACACATTCTGGTACTCTCTTGAGAAGAAAAATAAATAAATCTATTACTACACTACACGACATATTAAAAAAATGAATGGCATTTTAGTTTTCTTGTTACTTTGTTCTGAAAGCTGAACCTGCTGCTCCTCACAGAGAGAAGAGGGAAGAGGCTGTGTGAATTACTTTACATTGTGGATAAGGGTGGATAGCCCCCATTATTCTGTGTGTCAAAATGAAAGACAGCCCACAACACCTATCAATCATCAAACCGTGGGATCTTATTTCATTACGTGTTGATTTCTATCAACACGTAATGTTGTATCGATGTATAGAGATGTACTACCGCAAAAGTATTCTCCGTCGGGACTTCCTGCAACAACACCACGCCGTTATCGTGATTCTGATTGGCCAGAAGACATTATCACAAGATGTTCTATTGAGAAGACGATCACTACGTGACAAAAGTTTTCAAAACCGTTTCTAGTCTTCGGTATTCTTGTTTTTGGCGTGAGAATAGTTTGGGCAAGCGTGAGAGCGTGAGATTGAGAGTGAAAGCGTGTGGTCACACGCCAGATGCGTGAGAGTTGGCAACCCTGTGATAGTGAGGGTAGTCAATCCCTTTTTTGGCAAGACAGTAGTGACGGCCATCTTGGTGACGTGTGTTGTTGTGAGAGACCAGAGATGTAGTTCATTGAGCGGTTTCACACAAAAAAAGTCTTACTTCACATTTTTACAGCAAACATTTTTTTTTTACTTGCAAAATTATCTTTTAAATTGACAAACATCATATGTGTAATTCGTGGCACAATTCAAACGGGATCGAAAGATAACTTTTCTCTCGCCATTGACTTCAATACATAATTTTTCCGAAATAAGGTCCCATGGAGGTCCACCGGAAAGGGAGGGACTTCGCCTCTCTATCCAGACAGCATGGGCTTCAGTGACAACCGACACCATCCTGTCGGGATTCAGAAAGGTCTAATCGGAGCTGATTCTGATGGAGAGTCTGAGCACAGCCCGGAGCAGGACATGCTGCTTCATCGACCGGAGTTGGTGGAAGTGTTTAACAGCGACTGTATAAATACAGTGAGAATTCCGAGTGGCTAAGCTAATTAGCGGCTAGGCTAATTAGCGTATCAGTATTATGTGCCGTAGCTCATTGTGTGGATTATTTGTTTAATCAGCTCAGTCAGTCGGGCTGTTAATAACAGTATGCCATGTCTGTATTGTGTTTATAGTTTCACCAATTCACAAACTTCAGTAAAGCTGACATCTGTGCTGGACGTTTCTTTGAAAGTGTTTAACTGTATGGATAGCTAGCTCGGTGATCAGTGAGACCTTCAAGCAACACAGAGGATGAAGACTTCAGTGGATAAATGCGACTTATAGCCTACACCGAAGCGACTTACATATGTTTTTTTCTCTTAATGACACGTATTTTGACAAGAGCGACTTATACTCCGTTGCCTTGCGACTTAAAATACGGTAATGTTATCTTGGCAATTTCATAGTTATTCTGCAATTCTGTAATATGTGTATATATATACTATGACAGTGACGTGAGCAGTGATGTGGGGGATGTGACGTGCAACGTGGATGTTAAAGGACATTGTGTGTTTGTTGTCCTCAGAATAAATGCCAGATGACATAGGAGATGCTTCGCTGTCCATTCTTCCACATAATCTATTGATAACGAGTCACCTGCAGTTGTGAGCCGTTAAAACATTGATGCTCTCTTGTCCAGCTGTTTTTTTTTATTTGCCCATAATTAAAGTGCAAAAGAGTGCAGCTTTGGGTTTTGTTTTATTTTTATAAAAGGTCGTTTTTATTTCATTTTTCATTTTTTGTAATGTTCCTCATGTAAACAGTATATAATCATATATTACTTTTTTCAAAACGTTTAGAAGTTGTTTAAATTAACATGTAAACTTGAGTGGCTGTAGATCCCTTCATTGTCATCAACAGTTTTTGTTTGTTAAATGCTTAACTAATGATAAGATAATGGTGAAGAAATGATGAGTTAATGGGTAACTACTGTTTTTTATGCATTACTTTACTTGAGGGGACACAGACTGCTTAAGTAATGGTAAGGTAATCATTAGGTAATGGGTAACTACTCTTTTTGTATGCGTTACTTGAGTTTACCGTACCCAAACTGCCTAAGTAATGGTAAGGTAAGTAATGATGACTTAAGCAGTAACACGTGAGTCAGATCCAAATCCATCAGTCGATCCAGTGTGGGACCCAAGCCAGCCGAAGATGGCCGGTTTAAAAGTGCCCTGCTGCAGCGGACCATTGCTTCAATCAAAGTCACCCAGGAACTCCTCATTAACTAACCATTAACGAATCATTCATTAATACAGTACCCCCCCCAGTCTGTTTACCAGTAACTAACCATCAGTTCTTCAATCGCAGTCACTCAGGAACTCCTCATTAACTAGCCATTAACTATCTAGTCGTTCCTTATTCACTACTCAGTAACTAAGCACATTTTGTGTACCTTATTGTCAGTGGCGAGCCGTCAGGGCCCTCGAGGCCCTCTCTGACGGACCGTCTCCACAGCAGCGTTAAAAAAATCTTGGAGGTGGGCGTATCTGAGGCTTGGGGATTTTTTTTTGCGATCAACCAATCACATGAATCTCCCGCCCGCGACATACGAAGCCAAAAAGCCCGAAGTAAACTGGATATATAAACTCCCCAAACCAGGCGAAAACATACCACTGTCTCTGCCACCTCCCTCCATGCCTGGCTCCCTCCGGTTTATATCCCGGTAGGTCTGGTCATAAAGCACCGGGTGATTGATTCGCGCTACCGCTAATTTCTCCTCCATTTTTTGGAATATGAGGAAATGACCTGCGTATGTGTCTCCAGCATACACGCCGTTTGATTGGCTAGAGCTTGAACTGCCAGATTTGCGTACACGGGATTTGATTGGCTGCCCGCTTCCACCCTCAGCTTCAAAAGTTGAACATTGTTCAACTTTGAATCTTGAAAATCCTGAGAATCTCCGCTCGGCTGCCCACAATGCATTTCGGCGAAAAGTGAGGGAAAGTGACGTCACCCCATTCAAAGTGAATGGGCAGAAGCGTTTCAAGATTTTTTAACGCTGCTGTGGAGACGGCCCGTGAGGGCCTAAGATATTCTACAAAATAATATTTAAAAACATTAAAACATTTTTTTTTTTTTTTATATATATTTAAAAAATATATTTTTGTAGTTATATTTTTCATTAGTTTTACCAAAAATAACTTGATTTAATTGTATTTAAAATAACATTTCCAAAGAAATAAATCCTTCGAATCTGCCTGTTCAGTTTCTGTTTGAATGAAGGGTTAAATGAAAGAAGCTCCTTTAGCCGTCTCTGCGAGTTACTGTGAAGATAGGAGCTGATTGGAGCTCCTGCTGTAAATTCACAGAGGGCCCGCTACAGTAACTGAAGGAGAGAGTAATGTCAAATGACAGTACAATTGACCAATCATATCTTCCCTCTAAATGGGTGTTTTTTTTTATCGCGGACTTTATGACAAGTTCCGCCCGCTGTGAAGCTTTTCTTGTTTCCATAGCAACAACAACTTCCTGTCAACAGCGTAAACTCGCCTTCAAAATAAAAGCATGCCAAATTACACTTAAGACATACAACTGCAACGAAAGTAACAAACACAATGCAATATCCTTTTCAATTTCAAAGAACACAAATTGGGTTCACAGGTGTTGTTTTGTGTGGTAGAGGGTCGCTTTCATTGATGCGTTTTGCACCCTGGGCCGTTGTTTTGATATTCCGCTGAAGTATACGCTGTGACCATAGACTGTATAAAGGCTGTGACGTAATATCTTTTTTTCTTTTCTTTTTTTTTTCGAGGGAAGGGGTGGGGGTCAGAGGGCCTAGGTATAAAAGTCACGGCTCGCCACTGCTTATTGTAAAGTGTTACCGAAAAAGATTCCGGTGGTTTCATTGAAAAGTTTCGAAAACCGTTCTTTATTATATTTCTCCAATGTTGTAGCTATGGTTAGTCAGTGCAATTTAAACTGCTTTTGGTATATAGAGAGAGGTGTACCTGAATGGATGTCAATAAACAGAGATAAAAAAATATGCACGTTATGTATGGATACACGTAAGCTTTGTAACACTGGGTGTATAAACTTTCCCTACTGAATCCATAGCAATTAAATCCTTACAAGTAATGACCCCCAGCAGGGTTCATATCAACTGTGGAAAATGTTCAGTTTTCTTCAACCCGGTCCACCATAAGCACGTCATTCATTAAAAAGATTACTTTTATAGCATTCCTGCTTCACCTGACACCAACGACGGAGCGGAGCGGAGCACGACTCCTGACTTTTCCTTGTGTTTTTTTTATTTTATTTTTTATATATATCTGTTGTAATTTATTGTCGTTTATTGTGATTGTAGTAATGTGTTTTTATTACATGTACAGCACTTTGGCTCGACCAAAAATCGCTTTTAAATGTGCTATATAAATAAAACCTGATTTGATTTGATTTGATTTGAACGACAGGAGCATGACAGCTCACATGGGAATAAGCATGGGGAGGAGGTGTGACAAATGCCAGTGGGTAGATTTGATCCTGCACTTCTCTGCTCTTCTCATGATGAGTGGAAAAGAGTGATGGAGGAGAAATGGCAGGATAGGCGAGAAAGACAGACAAAAAAAATACAAGTGGCTGGATGGATGACTTTACAGTATAATAAATGGACTTAAATGTCCACCATATTAATTACACTGTAAATTGAGCAGTTCTGAATGCTCCATTGCAGATTATTTCTTTAAAGGAGCAATGTGTGCTACCAAGCCATTTGCTCCAAAGAAATAGGGGGAAGCATTTTAGCTCTACTACCAAGCCCGTATAATTTAAATGTAGTCATAAATAACTACCCCCCAAAAAGGCTTACTACGAACAAACCACAGGGCAAGATAACACTTGAATCTTTGCGTGTCGCACTGATGTACAGTTTATGTTTCCATCTGTGTGTTTACCATGGCACTTTAGTTAATTGTGTGCTGTACGGTACATGTCACCTAACATTAGTAAGCATGTAAACGAGCCGCACCAGTTCTGTCCTCCTTGTAAACATGAAAGTTGCCCACCAGCAAGTGGTCAAAACTCTAAATGATAAAGCTCAATTCTGCGGTGGCAGAAACTTCAGTGCTAACCGCTAACTGAAGCTCCGTCCCTCTGCTAGGCGTTTTGTTTCCCAGAATATTTAAATATATTAACACCAATTTTATTATAGTTGAGTAAATGCAATCACCAGAAGTAAATAGCTAATGTAATGCTATAAACAGCTAATGTAATGCTTTAAACAAACTACATCATGGTCACATGACTTCACATCACCACTGCTAAGCTAAAGGCAGCTAATGTTTGGCGTGATGATGTTTAGTAGTCTTAATGAGCCACTATTAGCAACCGCCGCTTTTCAGACACGTATATGTTTGGATACTAGACAGTGGGGTGTTTAATTACATATTTTAAAGTCTACAACAAAATGTCATAAATAATCAAACTAGAAACCAAATTAAAAAAACCTTGGCTTTAACCTGATTCACTGCCTTTGCCACATTTTAGCCTAGTTGCAAAGTGGGACCAGGCAGAGAGCAGGCCATAGCCATATGAATACGAGTATCTACTGACAAATCCCTCAGTAACCTTTAGAAATCATATTACTTTTATTCTTGGTATAGAACTGCAACAACTCAGTTGCCATAAAAGAGAGGTTAAGAGTTATGTAAACAACCCTTAACCTTCAGAAAAACTATTCTGTTAGTTCATGTACTCTATAACGATTTACTAACAATAGGATGTGAACATTCTATTTGTAATTGGTAGTCATTTTATACAAACCCCAATTACAAACCCGAAGATGGGACGTTGTGTAAAACGTAAATAAATTAGAATACAATGATTTGTAAATCCATCCTTTTTTTTGTCACATCAGCAAGTTAATAGGATTTAAAGGGTTAAATGTAATAATTCCTCCTTTTAAAGCAATGACAAAGAGCTACAAAAACAGCAGCAATCTGCCTGTTGCAATAATGTCTATTAAACTTACTTAAATGGTTAATTGTTGCACCTTTAATGCACATAAGAGAGCCATCACATAAATACATATCTAATTGCTTTTTTACACACATAAACATATTTCGTGAGTTTTTTCAAAATATGAGAAAGTAGAAACATTCAAGTCCATGTAGACATCCTTTTATATAATGAAAGCACTGAAGCAGAGTGAAAAGGATTTACAGGCTACTAGCATGTATCCAACAGCAAATTAAAGGATTTGATTCAAAACATGTGAACACTGTTAACAAGATTTATACCTTGCAGTGGCCTTTCAATTTATCTCTGATCTCTTGCCAATGACCACCTTAACTCAAATATGTGGTGCATGACCAGCAATCAATGAACTATGCGATACTTAGACCTGGAGAAGGTACTTTTTTTCCAGGAAAAATAAATAATAATTTTATTTTGGAGGACCGGAGTGAGTGAAGATATCTGTTAAGCGCCCTGATAAACATTCCTGTTGTCATCTTGCAATATACTCATTTTTATAAAACGGACAAGCCAAATCAAGCAATCTGATTGGTTCTTAGCCGTGTTATACTGAGCGTATACCACGGGTAGAATTGTAAGTTACTTTTCACAACAAGTCAGTATCCCTCCGCGTCTGAGAAAAACTGTATACAGTTGGCTTTCAAACTGGAACAAGAAAGCAGCGGAGAAGTAATGGGGCAGAAACCCTCCTTTTTACGCAGCGGTCCAGACATAGACATCAAACGGCAAAAACATATTCAGTGTGCAGCTCCTTTGGCATTAGGGCAGGGATATTTAGATACTTTCCAAGGTTTGACATAATGAATTGTGCTACTTTTAAAGCAAGCAACGATGTTTTCAAATCTGTAATCAAAAAGGTCCGCAAAAAACGCTATCGACCAATCAGATTGCTTAAACAAACTTACAGAGCATAAGATGGAAACATTTAAGATTAACTTCGACCCTCCGGGGGGGTCTTACTATGGAGGAGTGGATTGAGCGGTGCCTATCTCCAGAACAAAAAGCACCTAAACGACGACATGCAGAGCTACGTGAAGAGCAGGTAGACCAACTGGAAAGGTACCACCATTCAAAAGCTTTCTGATGCGGGTCTTGAAACAAAGCAGAGAAATGATGACCGTTAGTGGCCACAGGTGCGAAAGCTCTCTCCAGAGCTACTGGAAGCCGAATCTCGGGGACCGGAGAAAGTGGAGCAATATTCTCGCCACGCCAAGCAACAGCCTAGAACAACCTCAACCTATACAAGTAACCACGTAAGCCATGCTACTGATGCTGGACAGTTTTTCAGTGGGTGCACAATAAACGGCAACATACAAATTAATGTAAATAAATAGCCAAATAATGGATCAACGCTCTCTGTCTAATATGTTTGCTAGCTGTTGTTAGTGTTGTTGCATAGCAACCACCTCGCACTATGTTTTGTGCAGAAGGCAACGGACGGACTATTTTATTTTGAACATCATTATTTAATAATAACAACTATTTAAATTAGAGTGTGTAGAGGGGGTTGTCGACCCTCCGCTTCGCGTCGGGCCGAACCACGCCCCTTAACTGTGATATAATGGCCATATACCACGGCCTGTCGTGAGCTATTGCTTAAATATAAATAGTATAATAAATATAATATTAATATAAACGCAATAAACCGTATTTAATTTTGTCTTAATTTACATGATTTAATTTCATATTCTGTTCTTGTACACATCCCATATTCTATTGACATGTATATAGACTTTTTGCATTACTTTCTATATTGTATTTTTGTATTTTATTATATATGTTGCATTGTTGGAGGAGCTCAGGTCAGAATAATTTAATTGTAATTTCTACACTGTAGCTTTCTGCATATGACAATAAAACCTTTGAATCTTTGAATTGAAAGTGGTCTCTACCGTGGGTGGAGGTTAGCAGGCAAAAAGAGACTGCATTTCTCAACAGTATTTGGATTCTGTCATCGCCTGTCTGGAACTAGGGCCCTGTTTTAATGCAAAATGTTGCTTGTTTATTGTTGTTTAATTGTTTAATTTTATGTCCTGTGGGTTCTGGTCAACTGCAGTGATAATCTGGTGGGTATATTGGGTTGGGGGACCCCCGGTAGAAGCTTTAAAGTGGACCTATCATGCTATATTTGAATAATATAGTGTAGGACCATACCTATATAAGGCATATTTATACTTTTTTTTTTTCAAAATACCAAACAGATCATGCATTTTAGCCATGCCTCATTTTGCTCAATTTGACATTTTTTAGCTCTGGATTAGCAAGGGCAGATTCAGTGAGAACAACACCACCTACAGGCCTGGCATATGTACTACAGCGTCTCCAGCGCTTTCGAACGGCAATGGCCGTGGCTGTCTCCTCCTGATTGGTGGAGTTGGCCCAATAGCCGTAGCGCCACCGTCCTGACGTCAGGACAGTGTTCAAATCTGGATCAGTTTTTATCAGATCCGTTGCAGCCCCTTTTTTACAGATTTGGGTATGGAGGAAAATAGAGAGGGTTGTGTTTTCTGACACTTGGTGAGTTCCCTGGAACACCGGGGACACATATTCATGTGTAAAGACGTACAAAAGTGCATTTTGCATGATCGGTCCCCTTTAAGGTATGAAGGTAGATATGGTGCAAAATGCGAGAGTTTGTAAAACCTGATGTGAGCACTTGCAGAAAAAAATATCTGAGCTTGTGTGCACTACATATCCACGTATTTGTGAACCAAATTTGAAGTCACAGAAAAAAAATGAACTTAATGATGAAATGTTCACTTGCAGAAAAAAATATATTTTTAAAATATATTTTCCATTACAACTGCAACTTGGTTATTACAACCTCTCAAATCAGTGATTACAACTTCACAAATCTGCTCTGTGGAAGTATAAATCGACAAATCTGCGGCCTTGACTTGTGCTACACTTCTTGCGATGAATGTGTCGCTAAAGTAATTTTCACCTGTAGATGTGGGGGAGGGAGGGGGGTTGGAGCGAAGGGGCGGAGCTATCAGAACGACGAGGCACAAGCTCGGGTCAGTCACACACAAGTCACAGCCATAGTCAGGTCGAACCAGATGACTGCGGGGGCCCGCAAACATGCCCCTTCACACCAACGCGGTTCCAGGGCCGGTTCGGAGCTTGAGCCTGATAAGCTGATTGGTTCTTACCAAGCTCGAAAAAATTGTCAGTCTAGAAGCAAGAACCGCATACGTCACGCTTACGTCGGAGGGGGGCGAAATTAACCTGAGCTAACAGTTTATAGCGAGTACGGCAAATACAAGTTGTAACAAGCAGTAGCGCTGAGCAAAGTGACTAGAATGCAACCACACACTTATTAAAAAAACACACTTTATAAAGTCAGGCAACACTAACCAGGCTTCGTGTGATTCTGTTTATTTGTACCTTACTTTGACCATCCTTTCGCTGTTATTGATCATTGTTGAGCATGCAGACGTTTTGTTTTGTATTATAACAGCTATCGGATGGAATCAATACATGGGCTGCACAGGTTGTCATGTCCGACTATCACAAGTAGAATCATAATTAACGGTAAAATGTGCCTGTAGAAAACGGCTTATGACACAATAGGATAACAACAAGTAGTCAAGATAGTCGGATTAGCTTTGGTTGCTATGCTAACATCAGCCATTTTATACCAGAGAAACTTTCATAACAGCGTTGTGATGCCAAACAGCGTCAATTCAGACTGACACACATTCACAAATGGGGAATTGGGGATATTTATCAGATACTTGTGTGACAGTCAGACAGTGAATACTTTACAGCGGCCGCTGGGGTGAGTTAACGGGAGAATAAACTCCAGTGGACGAGCAGCACTGCAGCGGTCGGTAAATGCCGCTGTAACACATTAATAAACAATGAACCACGGCACTCTGGAGAAAAGTATAAGGTTGGAGAAGTAGTTATTTCATTTAATATGGCTTCGTATGATTAAAAGTAACACGATCATCGACCCGACGCAGTCCCCCATTGTTGTTGTTCTGAGCGCCGTTGGGGAGAAAATCAGCGACAGACTATGGCTATGACTTGTGTGTGACTGACCCGAGCTTGCGCCTCGTCGTTCTGATAGCTCCGCCCCTTCGCTCCAACCCCCCTCCCTCCCCCACATCTACAGGTGAAAATTACTTTAGCGACACATTCATCGCAAGAAGTGGAGCAAAAGTCAAGGCCGCAGATTCGTCGATTTATACTGCCACAGAGCAGATTCGTGAAGTTGTAATAACTGATTTGAGAGGTTGTAATAACCAAGTTGCAGTTGTAATGGAAAATATATTTCAAAAATATATATTTTACTGCAAGTGAACATTTAATCACTAAGTTCATTTTTTTTCTACAAGCTACAAAACTTTTTCTGTGACTTTAAATTTGGTTCACAGATACGTGGATATTTTATACAAGTGTAAATGTATGCACACAAGCTCAGATTTTTTTTCTGCAAGTGCTCACATCAGGTTTTACAAGCTCTCGCATTTTGCACCATATCTACCTTCATATAAGGGGGAGTGGGGGAGCTGGTTTAGCATACAGGGTTAGGGACCAGGCACAATGCTCTCTACCCATAGGGTGGATGTAAGAAGATGCAAGCTGAGTCTACAGGTGGAGGACCAAGGCTCCAGGCAGAGGCCATTATTTCGATTAGGGGCAGGGGAAGAGGCGGCTCTGTGGGGGGCTGTCAAGCGGTAATCATTCAGCCCCTTAGGCGTGGTAGTGCCAAGTTCTCTTATCCAGATTCTTCCCGCCCTCTTCCTCTGCCCAACGGTCGAATGGTCATTGGCCTCAAGGCCTGACACACAAAGTAGCTGAATGGCTGGGGCTGGAAATTGGAAACCAGGGGGGTTGGGAGTTTACCTTCTCCAATGTTGTTTAAATTGGGAGATTATAGAATATCCGGTCTCTCCAATGTAATGTTTGTGGCAAATGATGAAGGAAATGTTTGTGGGGAAAATAAACCAAGAGCAGGGTAAACTGCTATACTGTGTGGATTATGAATTAATTTCTTCAATTATTGTAATGTTGTCTGTATTGTGTTTGAGGTAAGGGGTCTGTGATTGCTATACCGGGAGTGGATGAGAAAATTGTTTAAACTCTTGTTCTTTTTGCAACCGATAATATTCTGTGGTTCTGGAAGTATGGATTTTGTGTTTGTATGTTGGAAAAGTTGGGTTTGGTAAGGCAAGGCAAGGCAAGGCAAGTTTATTTATATAGCACCTTTCAACACAAGGTAATTCAAAGTGCTTTACAAAAATGGAAGACATTTTAAAAATGGCATTAAAAAGGAAAGATAATAAAATAAACATTAAAAGAAAAAATACATGGATAAAAGTTAAAAGTTACAGTGCAGTTTAAGATGTGAATAGTTCAATTAAAAGCAGCGGCAAAAAGAAAAGTCTTCAGCCTGGATTTAAAAGTAGTAAGAGTTGCAGCGGACCTGCAGGTTTCTGGGAGTTTGTTCCAGATATTCGGAGCATAATAACTGAATGCTGCTTTACCATGTTTAGTTCTGACTCTGGGGACAGAAAGCTGACCAGTCCCTGAAGACCTGAGGGTTCTGGATGGTTCATATTTTAGCAGTAGGTCAGACATGTATTTTGGGCCTAAACCATTCAAAGCTTTATAAACCAGCAACAATATTTTGAAATCTATTCTTTGACACACAGGAAGCCAGTGTAAAGACTTCAGAACAGGAGTGATGTGATCCACTTTCTTAGTGTTAGTGAGGACTCGAGCAGCGGCGTTCTGAATTAGCTGCAGCTTTCTAATAGATTTTTTAGTGAGGCCTGTAAAGACACCATTGCAGTAGTCGAGTCTACTGAAGATAAAAGCATGGACAAGTTTTTCCAAATCCTGCTGTGACATTAGTCCTTTAATCCTAGATATGTTCTTTAGGTGATAGTAGGCTGATTTAGTAACTGTTTTAATGTGACTGTTGAAACTCAGGTCAGAGTCCATGACTACACCTAGATTTCTGGCTTTATCTGTTGTTTTGAACATTGCAGACTGAAGCTCAGCGCTAACTTTTATACGTTCTGCCTTGGCTCCAAAAACCATTACCTCAGTTTTGTCTTTGTTTAATTGGAGAAAGTTCTGACACATCCAGTCATTGATTTGTTCAATGCACCTACCCAGTGTTTGAATTGGAGCATAATCTCCTGGTGAAATTGTTACGTAAATTTGTGTGTCATCCGCATAGCTATGGTAACTTATTTTGTTGTTTTTCATTATCTGAGCCAGTGGTAGCATGTAGATGTTAAAGAGAAGAGGCCCCAAGATGGAGCCTTGAGGTACCCCACATGTCATATTTGTCAACTCAGATGTGTATTTACCTATAGAAATAAAGTTTTTTCTGTCCTTTAAGTAGGACTCAAACCAATTTAGAACTGTTGCCGAAAGTCCCACCCAGTTTTCTAGTCGGTCTAGTAATATGTTGTGGTCAACAGTGTCAAATGCAGCACTGAGATCTAATAATACTAACACTGAAGTTCTGCCACTGTCTGTGTTTAAGTGGATGTCATTGAAGACCTTTACAAGAGCAGTCTCAGTGCTGTGGTTTGGACGAAATCCTGACTGGAACACATCCAAACAGTTATTTAAATGCAAGAAGTTACTCAACTGTTGAAATACTACTTTTTCAATGATTTTACCTAGAAATGGCAGGTTTGATATTGGCCTGTAATTGTTCATTACTGAGGCATCTAGATTATTCTTTTTTAAGAGCGGTTTAATGACTGCAGTTTTCAGGGCCTCTGGAAAAATACCTGAGTGAAGAGATGTGTTTACTATATGAAGTAGATCTGAGGCCATGCAAGGAAAAACATCTTTGAAAAATCCTGTTGGAATAATATCAAGGCAGCAGGAGGAGGATTTCAGAAGTTGAATAATGTCCTCTAAGTTTTTACCATTAATCTGATGGAATTGTGTCATGGTGTTTTGAATTGATATTAGGTGGACATAGGGACAAAACATTTGCTGTACCTGATGTAGAGGCACTGACTGCTTGTCTAATTTTCTGAATTTTGTCAGTGAAGAAGGAGGCAAAATCATTGCACGCCCTGGTGGATAGAAATTCAGAGGCTACTGACACTGGGGGGTTAGTTAGTCTGTCGACGGTAGCAAACAAGGCACGTGCGTTGTTTTTGTTTTTGGTAATGATGTCAGAGAAGAAAGACTGTCGTGCGTTTTTCAATTCCAAATTATAATAGAAGGTCAAGACGAAGGATATCAGCTGTGTGACAGTCGTAGGGTTGGGGTAAGAGTCAGATGGGTCGGTTGGGACAATGGTGGGGGAGGTGGGGGGTCTCCACTCCGGGTGTTAGGTTAGGGAAAGATGTAGCGCTCAAAGTGCAATGCTCGCCGCATTTCGAGTTGATTGTGATGTGCACTGTTTTATAAATCTGAATATGTTTGTGCGTAAGCACTTCCTTTGTTCCTACGTATGCCATCTTTTCACATGAATCCTACGCAGAGTTTTATAAATGAGGCCCCAGACCTCTCTCCCTAGTAAAACTCATAGAACCCCAAAACTCCAACAGAAAAAACAGAACTTAAATACTTGCAGAACTAATCAAAGAACAAGAGACAGCTGGGCACCAGGAGGGAAAACACAGACATAAGACAGGGGATGAACACTTTTAAAAATAAAACAGGAAAACAGACAGACCGTGACATTTCAAAAATAAAACAGAAAAAATACACAGACAGATTGAGACACCAGGAGCATATTGGTTGAATAAAGATACCAGCATTATGTTAATTTGGGTAATTTCAGTCATGTTTTTACCTATTGCCTGTAAAAGGAAATGACACTGAATGAGTAGCAGCACTCAGATAATACAACAGAAATAAATGGTTCTTTGTGGGACTATTTTGTTCCAGCCAGTCCATAATCTCCTCCTGCCTTTCTCATTCTTTCAGCATACTGTGCCTTCTTCTACATGAAGACAGAGCAGATAATTGGCCCCGGTTGAAGGTGTTAATAACAGTGTAACATATCTCACCCTCTCTGTGCACCCCTCCCCCTTCCCAACAAATGTCTCCTTCTCGAAATGAGTTTTTAATGGGCTGCACTGGGTGCCGCGGTGGCAAATGCCTCGACATTTTAAAGGCTGTCACCTTTTCCAGCATTACTCAGAGTGCAGGAGAGAGTGGCCTCGGAGAGTGTGATGAAGTAGACATAAAGGAAGTGAAGGAGCTGTCTTAATTAGAAAGGAGGAGGCGTACTATCTATAAGCTCCCTGGAGTGTTGGAGGCATGCGTTGTGATGTTGCAGTTGATTTGTCAGAGATTAAGGCATATCTAATCACTTGGCCCTTGTGTCTGATCTTCGTTAACTCTATCCAGCAACCATTGTTACTAAGCAGTGCAATGCAATTCAAGAATGATAATGTATTACAATGCACAAGATGTATAGTTTGAGGCCATCTAAAGGTATACATCTTGTTACGTGCCGCAGTTGGTGCTTGTGTGTGCTTGTGTGTATCTCTCTCTCTCCCTGATTGCCTCCAGGTGCAGCCTCTCCCCCAGGTGCTCCCAATCCCCAATCAGGGCCTCCATATAGGACCTGAGGAAGGCTGCAGTGGTCTCTCTCCTTCTCCTGTGAGCTGCATGGATGGCAGTGGGTGATCTGTGCAGCAGTGTAGTGTTTTGTTGTTGTCTACGTGGGACGTGCAACTTGTAGAAGTTCTGAGTAGTGTCTTGGTTTACTGTTGTCGCTTTCTTTTATGAGAAAGTTGTTTTGGTTTGTCGTTAGTTTGCAAATTGGCTGGTGAGCCTCCTTTTCTTTTATTAATTAAAAGATCACTTTGTGGCTTTATATCTCAGTTTCCTCTCCTTTTTTCTCTCTCCTGGTCTTTTCATATGTTGTTACTTCCTTCTGGTTCCCCTAGCCCAGTAAGGAACGTAACACATCTGTTTAAACATACATGTTCTCACTACTATGTTACTGATTTGAAGCCTCCAGAACAATATTTCTTTATTTGTTTATTCCACACATGGCAGTTGTTTTAAAACAAAACATGTACACTTTACACATTTTGTGTTGTTGTTGTAGCCCATGGTGGAAAGTAGAAAAATAAAATGAAATAACAATAAAAAATAACAATAAAAAAGTTAAATCAAAAGCAATGTTCTGTCAATCACAGTTGCTTACAAATACTTACAGAAACATAAAACCAGCCCTTTAAATCGTTCGGCAAATAATTCCACTTTTTTACGCCAACTACTGAGACACACATCTGCTTTAAAGTAGTCCATGCAAACTGATGCTTAAAATTAAATGTCCTCCTATAATGCTCATCCTCTGAAATGTAAAACAAATGTGTTTGTTTATTTTCTGGCAGTATTCAGTTTTTTGCTTTATGCATAACTAAAGCAGTCTGTTATTCTAAATATCAAGGTTCAAGGTTCAAGGTTCTTTATTGTCAATCTGACATAGCTACAGAGTAATTATGCAGTTGAAAATCTTATGTCACAGGCTTCTCCAACAATGCAACATAATAACATAACATAACAATAAGAGCAAGAGCAATACAAAAATAATAATAGTTATAAAAATGAAATAAAGTTATGATGTGGAATAGTGCAGTATGAGTCTATATACAAGTTATTGGAATGATATATATATATTAGGTATCATCCTACTATGGAGAGGTTGTACCAGCAGTTGTACCAGCAGTTCTGAACCTGCACAACAATCACATATATATGGAGCTTTCCCAGTCCCAGTCGCCCCTTAAAAGTGCTTCTACACAAGTCAGCATTCACACACATTGATAAAGAGGCAGAGACCGTACAAGGTGTCACCTGCTCAGGAAAATGAACATTCACACATACTGACACACCGGTGGCCATTCCATTGAGAACAATTAAGGGTTCTTGCCCAACTGCAGGGGCTTGGGAACAAATGACCGTCCTTCCAATTGGTGCACGACTGCTCTACCTCCTGAGCCATAGCCGCAAAGGTAGAAAAGGAATAACAGACCCAAGTCATTTTACTCACAGAATATCCTTCATATTATTACAAAAAATGTGAAATTGTACTGAAGTACACAAGTTTTATTCAGTGTAAACACTTAACAATAGTTCTTCCTGCAGGTCGCCTGATACAACCTTGACAAAACAGCTCTTCTACACTTTGCTAGATTTTAATAAGTGGAGTGACAAATGGTAGAATTTAGCAATACACACACAGAGAACAACTACAAGTCAAACATGCTGTCATGGGAGTACACACACACACACACACACACCATACAGAGATGTTGCAGGTCCAACCTGGTCTCACCAGAATGCGTGACTCCACCACGACTGCTTAACACCGCAGTGCGTGGTGGAGTCACGAACTTTGCTACATTTACGTGTCTGCACCACGCAAACAACCCCAATGTAAAGTGAATGAGGCTCCTTTGTCGTGGTGCACACACGCATTTCTACAACGTCCAGCAGTGAGCTTTTATTTTATAAAACGTTTTTCAAATCTACTTTATAGCTTGCAGTAACTCACAGGAGGCTTCTTTTATTTTATTTGTATTCATAATAATTTTTATTTTTCGTCAGAATGTATTATGGTGCATTATTTACCAATGTTTGTTCTCAAAAAACAGTGCATTGTGTATAATACAACTGTGATTTTTATTAAATTAGTTCGTTTTTAAGGAAGGCCAGAGCTTCAGCTGTGTCAAATAGATTGTTCCCTTTAGTTAACGTTATTTAAAAGATAATTATATTCCTATTTGATCAAGTCCCCTTTATTGTATTACGGACCCAAAGAGCTGAGCGTCCATTCCCATTGGATAACGGAGGATTTTACACCCGGAAGTAAGTATTCTCCTTACTGTCGATTGATTTTATTTACAGTGATATCTGCACTACTCATCATCTCAAAAACACCAGATTATCGTTGTTAATTACACAACATTGATTGGTTTAAATTGTGTACAATCCTTTTGTATTTTCCCCTTTCGATTCGGAGAGTGTGTGGATGGCAGAAGACACTACACTACCCAGAATCCTCAGCTATGGGACTACACCATGTGCTTAGAACGTGTCCTACCCCCCCCCCCCCCCCCCCCCCCCCCCCCCCCCTTAGGTCACAGGCTCCTCCAACAGTGCAACACAATAACACAGATAGGCTACACAGAACAAATAGTGCAAGTAAATACAAAAAGAAAAATAGTAAAATAGTAAAAAGTGAAATAGTGCAATACGAGTCTATATACAAGTGATTGGAATATGCTATATTAGATAAATAATTTCTAAGTAGCAGCCAGATGAATGTTATGGATGTTGTTTCAAAGTTCAGGTGTTTAATAGTCTTATGGCCTGTGGGATGAAACTGTCCCTGAGTCTGGTGGTTTTAGTCCGGATGCTGCGGTACCGCCTGCCAGACGGCAGCAGACAGAACAGTTTGTGGCTGGGGTGATGGGGGTCTTTTATAATCCTGAGGGCTTTCTTTAAGGTTAACCTGGTATTTTTACTCCACTACATTTATTTTAGTTACTTTACAGATTTGGATTAATGATGTGAAATATAAACAACCCTTAAATCAGACTTTAGTTACACCTGAGTAAAATTCAGTGAATTCAGCCAACAATCAGGCGAGATATTTGGTAGTGGGTGCTTGAAAAGACTAAATATTTATCTGCAGATCCCTATAAAGCATATTCATTACTTGTTATTCTCTACTAATAGTTAATTAAAAACTGTATATAATGGCTATTTTGCACATCCCTTTCAAGATTTCAAGATTTTCTAAGGTTTATTGACATATCATATACACAACTACGGTGTAGTTATGCAATGAATGAAAAACTTGGGTCACAGGTTCATCAACAGTGCATTACAAGACATCTATCGATATCAGTGTACCTCCACCATTAAACATATTCTGCACATTTCTTATACTATCTACATACATCTTAAGAGTATAATTAATATGTATAATATCAGTTAAAATAAGTGCTTCAACATAGTTAACATTGCAGGAAAGTTGATTGTCAAGTTCCAAAACAAACCATGCAATATATTAGACGTTAAGTACTTTGTCAGGCTTAATATCTGTAGATACCCCCAAAGCTTTTTTCTTATTTAAAAGAAGACCTTAACCTAAAGTATTCTTTAATGTTTAAATAAAGCCTTATTAGTTTGTCTGTTTTGCACATCCTCCTATCAGGCACTAAACTGTTTTATTGTAGAGATCACTTACAGTATCTTCTTGATATTTTCTATTCTATATTATTTATATCATTGACCTTCCACTTTCCCACTATATTAAGAGTATGTACTCTTAATATTTAAATGTTTTCATCAAATATAACACATTCAAAAGTGCTTTACAAAAATGAAAGACATTAAGAAAAAGGCATTTTAAAACAGTCATTAAAAAGCAACACAATCTACCTGCATTGCAATTACTCTAAACGTGTAATAACGTGCTTTAACCAGTAGGAGGTGCGGGTTAAAAAGCTGTCAAGTTTACAGTGTTAACAAAATAAAATGTACTGCTGTTTCTGGTTTAGTTTACGACGGATATATTCTGTTATTGTTTTGATATTTGTAACACAAAAGCGATGTAAAAAACCCACAGCAACACAGAAAAGATGGTCTTAACATGACCCAGCGGTCTAGTAGTTAATAAAAAACAATAATATCAAAACAAATTATTACTACTAACTTTATTGTGAAATTAAAATAGAACGGTAAAAGAATAGTTTCCGGTCGATTCTGAGGCCCGATCTCTGTAGATAAATAAAGAACTACGACAGATGTGTAATGTTTAATGCAGCCAAACCATTCATTACAATGCATTCATGTGATGACTTTCAAAGAGTAAAGCAAGCACTGCTGAATAAAGTATGATTTGATCTTTTACGAAACGTTTTTTACATATGGAATGCAGTTGGAGGTCAACCAATCACAGAGCTTGAGGCAAAGCGGAACAATAGCTGAGGATTCTGGGTAGTGTAGTGTCTTCGGCCATCCTAAACTCTGAACAAATATTTGTTTCTCCGAATCGAAGGGGAAAATTACAAAAGCATTATACACAATTTAAACCAATCAATGTTGTGTAATTAACAAGGATAATCTGGTGTTTTTGAGTTGATGAGTAGTGCAGATATCACTGTAAATAAAATCAATCGACAGTAAGGAGAATACTTACTTCCGGGTGTAAAATCCTCCGTTATCCAATGGGAATGGACGCTCAGCTCTTTGGGTCCGTAATACAATAAAGGGGACTTGATCAAATAGGAATATAATTATCTTTTAAATAACGTTAACTAAAGGGAACAATCTATTTGACACAGCTGAAGCTCTGGCCTTCCTTAAAAACGAACTAATTTAATAAAAATCACAGTTGTATTATACACAATGCACTGTTTTTTGAGAACAAACATTGGTAAATAATGCACCATAATACATTCTGACGAAAAATAAAAATTATTATGAATACAAATAAAATAAAAGAAGCCTCCTGTGAGTTACTACAAGCTATAAAGTAGATTTAAAAACGTTTTATAGAATAAAAGCTCACTGCTGGACGTTGTAGAAATGCGTGTGTGCACCACGACAAAGGAGCCTCATTCACTTTACATTGGGGTTGTTTGCGTGGTGCAGACACGTAAATGTAGCAAAGTTCGTGACTCCACCACGCACTGCGGTGTTAAGGAGTCGTGGTGGAGTCACGCATTCTGGTGAGACCAGGTTGTGCAGGTCTGACCATCTGTCTCACTTTTGTTTATAGTGTCTGGCCTTGCAAATAGTAGAAGTAGATGAACGGCTCTACATTATGAGAGAAGAACACACGTTCCATTGTCTCTGGATGAATTCCAGCTAAATGCAATGTAATGTAATGTAATGTTTAATATTTAAAGGTAACCTATTATGCAAATACGTTTTTTTTATGTCTTTTATACATAAATGTGTCCCCGATGTGTAAGGAGACTCAGAAAATGTCAGCAAATACAACCCTCTCTCTTTTCCTCCTTACCCACATCTCTAAAAATGGGGGTACAACGGAGCTGTTCCAGTTTTGCTGCGTTCATGACGTCATTACTAAAATCCGCCCACAGCCCAACCTATCGTCCCCCATGTACAGTCGGTAGCTGAATCCCCTCCTGCAGCTGTGTGTCTGTATTCAGCAGGATGTCTACAGCAGGGGCTTAAAGTAAAGTTGTTATATATATATATAATACATACAATGGCACTGTTCTATCAGTAAACACTGAAGAAAGAACATGTCAAGCTATGTGATGTATCAGAAACAATGCGCGACGTGTTTTGGAAGTAATACGGTCTGTGTTTACATTAGCAAGCATCGCTAACACTCAGAGCTAACGCTGTACTGGAGAAAGTATGTGTAGAGAAGCCGTATATAAAAGGTACTGTCATTGTGATAAACCCGGGAGAGAGAAAGCATTTGAGCTCCATACTGTTTCAGAAATAATCCTTGATGTGGTTTGGAACATAATATGGCGTTTAATCACGGCAGCATTTAGCAGAGTTTCTGCTGGTAGACAGCCTTCTCTTCACGGAGCTCATGCCTGCATGCGGCCTCCCCAAAGGGGCGTGGCCAGCAGCGGCTCCAAAGGGGCGTGGCCAGCAGCAGCTCGGTTACATTTAAAGGGCCAGACCCAGAATCAGCCCTTTAGTAACAGGGCTGAAATAGAGGTGTATGAGGCATGGCTATAATGGGTTATCTGTTTGGTATTTTGAGCAAATCACTTCAGAGACATGTTTTGTATAGGTATGGCCCTATAATATGTTGGGGAAATATTTTCCAAGGCCCATAACTTTGACCCAGTTTATCAGTTTGTAATGACCTCACTGAGCTCAGGCACCTCTAGCCTTGTGCTGTGCTCTCTGTGTGTTGTCTTCCTGTTCCTGCCTGTTGGCGTCAGCTGATAGAGGTGTTATTGTGCTTTGCCTGTTTTATCTTGTTATGCAGCATGTTGATTATTCTCTCAGAACCAGCTAAATACATGGGTCTGGGGTAGAAATCTTCAGAATTGGTTTGGCATCCGTTTTGTCAACTCGTGGCACACGACATGTCTTGTGAATTCTCCGGCCCAAGCTCCAAATAAACCATCAGAACATCAAAGTTCCTGCGTTCCTGCTCTCCTCGTGTCTCTCTGAGTCCTGTCTCCATTGTTTCAGAAGTTTCCATCACAAATATATTGTTCAAATATAGCATAATAGGTGACCTTTAAGGAAAGGTCAGTTTCATCGGGCTGATAATTACAGTATAGCATTCTCGTCATTTGTTTACAGTAGCAGCCTCCTCACTGAGGACCACCCCACCCAGGCAAACGTTTGCCAAACGGGAAATTGTTCCAGGATAAGGGGTTTCCATGGAGACCAGCCTTAACTTCTGATGTGTCAAGCTTGCATGGTGCACACAGATGCAGACACACACACATAGGTGTGATGTTGTACAGCGGTGAGAACAATGACACACAGCATTGATTTCCCACCCCGCTGCCAAGATGAGGTTAAGAAATTGCTTCGACACGCTGCTCATTTCATTTCAAACATTTATTTATCCAGGTGTATCCCATTGCTGCTAACAATTACCACTCTATTTAGAGCGGCAAGATAGTGTAGAGAACAACTTTACAGCCACACACACACACTGCTGGCATCGGGCCATCCACACATTCACCATTACTACAACTACTAACACACACAGACCAATGTGGGAGGTGGGTACGGTAGAGAGTGAATATATTTTTGGTAATGTGATTTGCTTTAGTCAAATGAGCATGTTAAATAATAAATGGCACAGAGCAAGAAGCAGAGCCATTTATCGAACAAATATCCAACGAAAAGAGCCAACGAGGGAAAATGTAGGATTACTTTAATAAAATTAACACATAATCATTATTGAAATGGTTAAGGCCGAACATGCAAATTGGCCACCACCCTCTGACTCGTTTTCATACGGAGACATATTGCTTTCCTTATCTTCCTTAATTTCAGACAGAATTCCCTTCTTTCATTGCTGGAAGGATTATGTCATCGATTGAGAGATGAGAGGAGAGAGGGGTGTAGGACACAGCCCTGCATTTATTCAGAACACTCCTGCTGCCATCTTGTGGCATTATGTGCGTATTACAGCCTGGAAATGTTTTCCATCATAACTGAAGAGCTGACTCTGATGTTCTAATCTAATCAGTCAAGTTAGTTATAAATTGAAATATGTTGCTGCCTTTTTTATATTCTCCAACAGTATAAGGAGGTTGGGACTCTTGTTTTATTTGTATTCCCTCACATATGCTGTAAGTAAAGGGTGTCTCGATATTCATAACTTCATCAATGCAGTTAGAGTTAAGTAAAGTTCTTAAACCTTCATCTGGAGGCAATTGAAAGGAAGAAACGGCAGGAAAAGAAAAAAGTAAGGACATTTCCCCCAGGATTTGAATTACATGTTGTGTGTGTAGAAAAGACACATAACAATAGTGAATAATGTACAATGTGTAAAATTAAATTATTGATATGCCACAAGTCAAACTATAACCTTTGTAACATATAAGTGAAATGCCAAGCCCGAGAGATTTTACAAAATACATTTATTTATTTATAACATTGAGATCAAACTATGTGAGTCGGAGCACTGGTCGAAAACAACTAAAAACCCAAAGGGACCAAAGGACTAAAATCTCCCCTACAAAACTAAAGTAACCTTGATAAAATAAAGTCACAAACAAAGCAGGGAAAGCATTTTTAGAGTCACTCTCCCAGCCCTGCAGGAGGCCTCCTCCCTGATTGCCTGATTGATTGCAGGTGTGTCCCTGTGCCGGGCTTCAGGTGGCAGTCTGGAGGAAGGGGCTCTGATCATACTGCAGGAGCAGGGGACACACGCTGTTTCTCCCAATGTCCACAGCAGTCTGAACACACCGGCTTGGAAATGACTGGCAGGTAAGGTTTCATCACATCACGCCACTCTGCTTCGGTTAACAATGTCTACAGATTTCTGGATCTTTATGTCAACCTAAACTGTGTATTACTTGTCTAGTTTATACTGAGTTGTTCTTTCAAATAGCCTATAGTGTTTTAGCTAGGTAACCCACAAAGGGGCATTTATAAAAAAAAAAAGGCCAATTATTTTCGTTGTCTTGAACAAATGTTGTATTTAAATGTCCTTTTTTATAATTGCTTTTAATGTTTTCTTTTGTTGTTTTTTCTTTTGTTCCACTTAAACTCTTTCAGTAAACTTTTTATTTTAAATAAGCTTTGAGCAGTTTATATAGCCCATGATGGAAAGGAGCAGGGAGAAGACAGAATTATTTGTACCTGCCCCTTAATCAAAAGTAGTCAGTCAATTGCAGCTGCCAATAATAAACTACATTAAAGTAACTTGAAAAAAAAACTAAACACAACAATCTATCATCAGCAAATAAAGAAAGAGAAGAAAGAAAAGAAGAAGGATCCCTTAATAGTCCTACAGAGGGGACATTTTACATTCTGCATTTTACCCATCCTAGTGTTGGGAGCAGTGGGCTGCCATTTTGTACGGCGCCTGGGGAGCAGTGTAGGGAACGGTGCCTTGCTCAGGGACACCTCGGTAGCAATTGGTCTTTCCGGGACTTGAACTGGTGACCTTCCAGTTCCCAAGCCAAGTCCCTATGGACTAAGCCACCACCGCCCTAAAGATGTTCATACAGACCTCTTTTAACCGTTTGGTAAAGAATAGCTCATATTCTGAATTTAAGACAAACCATCTTATTATGTTTTCTGGTAATATTTAGTTTTTTCTGTCTGCAATTTAATTAAATCTTTAAGATAATTTCCTTCTTGTTGAAATGTGATAATAAACGTACCCTTACCCTTGGTTTGGTCTTTTCATTCCAGAATTACCGGTCCCAAAGTGTTACGGTTCCTTCGGAGCCTGACCCGTAAGAAGCCTCTGGAGCCAGAAGGCGAGGAGTCCAACTTCTGCCGATGCCTGACCACATGGGACCTGGTGGGTCTGGGTGTTGGGAGCACGCTGGGGAGCGGTGTGTACGTGCTGTCCGGAGAGGTGGCCAGGAATGTGTCCGGCCCCAGCATCATCATCTCCTTCCTGGTGGCAGCCGTGGCTTCGGTCTTTGCGGGGTTGTGTTACGCTGAGTTCGGAGCCCGGGTCCCCAAGACTGGCTCGGCTTACCTCTATAGCTACGTGACCGTTGGAGAGGTGTGGGCATTTGTGACTGGCTGGAACCTGCTGCTGTCATACGTGATTGGTAAGTTAAACACACAATAAGGTGGATGTGATCTCCAAGGTAAACATACAAAATGCAGTTGCCTGTTTATCTTGTAGCATCATACTTTGGCTAAAATGCCCTCGGTCAGTTATTGTCTAACTAAAGCTCTTTACACACAGTGGCATATAGAAGAGTATATAAACTTACAGAAGCACCAACGTTCAACCGGGATTCCATGTTTGAAGCTGACTGCATTCCCCCAACGGCCTGCCTTGACCAACCAAGCGTATGAGCGTAGTTTTATTTGGCTAGATGTTGGTTTGAATTGATCTAGAATCGATAGCATTTTCTTGGGTTCCCGGATGTTAAGTCTGAATTTTATACATGGTATTTTTGCAACTGAATTTGGCCAATCGAATTCAAGCAACTTTAAATGTATACACTGATATTATTTAAACGTGACATTTTTATTCTGAATACGTGACCGAACAGAACATTTTCTTTTGGAAATTTTGAACAATCAAATTCGGAGGCAAAAATTTCAGATACATCCTTTCTGTTCATAATTATTCGGCATTTGAATTCAATCGATTGGAACAAATTTACTTCCACAGGTGTCCATATTCTCAATCAAAGGTTGGCAAATTGATCATATATCATCATTCCCATTTTTGCCGCGTTCAAGCCATATCAGAGTTATCATAAATATGAGTTTCCAACTTCCATGTAAACATCCAGGTCATAATTGAAACTTTCTAAAAGCTCTTATAAGACCTTGATGACAGTTCATGAACAAGTTTACTAAAATGTAATGGATATATTCAAGTGAATGGATGTCATGTTTTAATCTTTTAATACCGCAAACTTCTTGAAGAAGGCGTGCAAGTTGTTGGGAATGTTTCCCATTGATCCCACACAAATACGGCATTACAAATTGCAGTCCTGAAGAATTATTGACCGTCATTTACCTGGTCGTAAATCACTGACAAACCGATGTCTTTTATTGTTTTTGGTTCTTCTCAGGAACATCTAGTGTAGCCAAAGCCTGGACTGGGACCTTTGATGACCTGATACACAACGTTATTACTGAAACTCTGGAAGAACATACACCAATGGACTCACCGGGCTTGGCTACATACCCAGACTTCTTTGCTGCTGCGCTGATTATGCTGCTTGCTGGTAATATCTGTAATGTTACGTAAAGATAAACAAGGCAGAATTCAGTCACATTTTTTAGCTTTTCCTTTATTTTTCAGGTATTCTTGCTTATGGTGTGAAGGAGTCGGCCGTCGTGAACATTGTTTTTACTGCAGTTAACATAACTGTGCTGATTTTTATCATCATCTCTGGCTATGTAACTGGAGACATCAACAACTGGCGCATTAGTGAGGAGACTATCCTGAACGCAACCCGACTCGAGGAGTAAGATTTGTCCTTTTACACATTTGGTGTTCAAATGATCATCAGTCTGTTTTTCCTTCAAGGATCAGCTCTCTTAAAGTCAGTGTTGGGTGTAACGCGTTACAAAAGTAACGGAGTTACAGTACTGTATTACTTTTTGCTGTAACGAAGTAATGTAACACATTACTAATGAAATGTGGGTAATATACTACCCGTTACAATTCTCAGTAATGCAGTTGCAACACATTTTAACCCGAAATTAAATGGTGTTTTGTTTTTTAAGAATTTACCAACATCGCGAGACATTCCCTTCAGGCTCATCAAGATCCTTCCGCTTCGCGTCGGGTTCCCTGATCAGCCTGTCGGGTGTTCTTTTCCCCATAATGACCGCCTCGCTGCACATTATCCCGCTTATTACAAACAAACTACAGAGCCCATTCCGTGTTCCTGTTATTGTTTACCTCTCTGCCTTCTTCTGGTGATTTATCTGACGTCCAGCGCTCCGTCTTTTAACCTCTTTTCCTTTCTCTTTCTTGATCCTCCTTAGCAACCTTCATTATAGTCCTTGACAGTGGTCTGTACTACTGTATTAACGTGTCACAGAATTTACAATCAGAATCGAGTATTCAACAAAGTCGTGTAATAAAAGTTGTTAGTAGCCTGGCCTACACAGTTGTTATGCTATACCACATTGCCCTTCACTGGATGTATAATGAGCTGCACTACTAAACTACATTTTAAAATACCTAGCCATTCTTTTGCGGTTATTTTGGTAAAGTAATATAAAAGTAGTGTAACTCATTACATTTCAGAGACAGTAATATTGTAATGTAACTTATTACTTAAAAAAATACAGTAATATGTACTGTATTACATTTGGGAAGTAACTTGCCCAACACTGCTTAAAGTACATATAAAACTGAATCTTACCTTCTAGTCTGGATTTCCAGGGTCTAGAGACAGGTCCTTATTTTGGATCGGGACTTTCTCTTCCATTATAAATTACCAGGTGAATGTGGATCTTTAAGTTTGAAATGTCGAACTCCAGTATCTACTGTAGCCATACAGATGTTTGCAGAGGCTTTTTTGTTTAGATGTTGCGAAAAATGTATCTTGTGTCTTTCATTTCGTCAGGTCATAGGTTTTCAAATTTTAGCCCCAGACACACTGACTGCTTCAGTGGCACATTTCTTTAGTTTCTTTTTTTTCTTTTTATACCGACTATCAGGTGTTATCAATACATAGGATACACGAGTTGTCATGCAGGACTATCATAAGTAAGATCATAGTAAAAATATGCTGGTAAGATATGCCGTTAGAAAACGACTTATTCCACAACGATAGCAACAAGTAGTGAAGATGGTCAGACTTTGACTATGTTAACATCATCCATATGATGGAGAGAAACTGTTGAACCAAACTATCAAACTGTGAGATCAAAGTGACATCTTCCGGTTAATTTCAGAATACTGGAATGCTTCTAAGAATTGTAGGAATTGAAATGCCTTTTTTTGAAAACTGCAAAGTGTGGTGGCTTCTATTAATTATCTAGAGTAACCAGATCTGATTCTGGATAGAATAGTTGCCATTGATTTTTTCAAATGTCATTTTTAAATGCTTTGAGGGCAGGTCAGCTGAACAGGGGGTTTGCTTGAGAGGTACGAAGATTTATTGGCAGTGTCAAAACCAAAGTAATAAGATCCAGAGTACCTGTGTGACTTCATTTTGTTTAAGAACAAATATTTTGATGAGTGACCCATTGCCCTCAATCCTTACATTTTTCTTTAGCTCCGGCCTGAGGACAATTTACCATCCTAACTGAAAGCAATAGATTAAAGCTGTTTCTTTCCTTTGTACAGGACTCTTGACCCATCCCAAAATGAAACGGTTGACTATGGGGTTGGTGGTTTCTTCCCTTTTGGCTTTGATGGCACACTTGCAGGAGCAGCAACCTGTTTCTATGCTTTTGTTGGATTTGACTGCATTGCAACAACAGGTAATGTCGAGTAGATAAGTATGAGTAAAGCTACTTATGGGTTGAATAACGAGAGAATGATGTCTTGGCATGAATAAGCACCTTGTAAAAAAAGAAAAAAGACTACCATTTACACAGGATGTTCATGCCACATAATGTCAAATATATCAATATGTTATGTCTGTAGTGGTATTACGCAGGATATGTTGCAAGAACTCGGCTCATCTACATGATTTTTCAGGGGAGGAGGTGAAGAACCCGCAGAAAGCCATACCTATTGCGATCGTGGCGTCCCTGCTCATCTGCTTCGTGGCCTACTTTGGCGTGTCGGCCGCTCTGACTCTCATGATGCCCTACTATCTGCTCGACAACCTCAGTCCTATTCCTGTGGCCTTTGAATATATCCACTGGGAGCCTGCAAAGTACGTTGTGGCTGTGGGATCCCTCTGTGCTCTCTCAACAAGGTACAGATCTGGAGTCTTACACATGAGGTTTTCAGGAGAGGGTGAAGTCAAACGTTCAGTTTTAAGTAGGAAAACGTAATGTGCATTTTTCTTTTGTCATGGTGACAAAAGAAAAATGTCAACATGACTCAGTTGCTATTTAAGTGTCTCCAGTTGACTTTTAGTTTTCTTTACTTTAAAACGAAACAACCTAAATTGACTTGGCCATTATTTAAATGAAAACTAACTTCTTATATGTGAAAATAATGACTGTGTATGTGCACATAAGCAAGGAGGATCCATGCTTATTTTACAAAGTTGCGGTACATTTTAAGCAGTGGATCTGCTGTGTGAAGGCGTTCAACATCGTTCCAGTTAGAGCAGGGCTGTCCAACACTTTCATTAGGGTACAAACTGAAACCTAAAGGTGGGAGACTGAACAAAAGCAAAAATCTATCGTCTTGTATTGCTGAGAGGCAAATTAGTACCAGTTTAATTATTTGTAGGGATCCATTTGTATATACCCACGTGCATGAATTAATCAATCTAATTAAATTGAGTCAACAATTTATATTTTTGTAATTAATCCCACTGAAGTTTTGGTTTGGTTTTTCCCACAGTCTTTTGGGAGTGATGTTTCCGATGCCACGGGTGCTCTTTGCCATGGCGAGAGACGGCCTGCTCTTCAAGCCTCTTCACTACATGAGCTCCAGGCAGAGTCCCGTCTTTGCCACGCTGACTTCAGGAGCAGCGGCTGGTAATGAAGTTACAATTACACTTACATCAACATGCAAAAGGGGCACAAATTAGATTTGTTATTGATACTGGAGAAAGATATAACTTTTACAAACGTCACCATTAGACAACATTGATATTGAATATATTCGGGAACTTGCTTAAAGGTCTCCTATTATGCTATTTTTAGGCATATATTATGGGTCTCAGATATATAAAAACTTCCCTGACACACCGGGGACACGTATTTATGTATAAAAGACATAGAAAAGTGCATTTTGCATGATACAGTAGGTCCCCCTTTAATATGACTCTTGGTCACTGAAATAAATAAACAGTAAGAGCTTTACCAAGGTCCTGATGTCATCTATTCCTAAGACTCAATAATTGTTGGTCCTCTTTGCAGCATTCATGGTCTTGTTATTTGACCTAAAGGCTCTGGTCGACTTGAGTTCAATTGGGACCATCTTTGCCTACACTCTTGTTGCAGTGTGTATTCTGATATTAAGGTATGTACGCTTCGAATGACTGAATGTGGATGTAGTTTGTTCAATGAAAAGCCAATATTTTGACATTCAAATCTTTTTCAGACAATGAACATATACCATAGCATGTATAAGCTTGTTGCTTAGTTGTTTCTTTCTCCCAGGTACAAGGAGGACCCTGGTTTCAGCCGTAGACAGGAACCATTTACTGTCATGGGGCTGTTTATTCCTCCTTCTCGAGCCACCCCCCGCACCTCTAAAAATGTCAACGTAATCACCATCATTATTTGTAAGTAATCCCCCATTTGAAATGTGGACGCTGAACACAATTCCAAGTATTTTCTGACTGCTCATATTCCTCTCTAGTGTTCCTGGTGGTGGTTTTAAGCTTGCTGCTGTCCGAGGGTGCGTTTTCCCTCCGCAACAGAGAGCTGTGGAGCGTGCTGATTGTGTCTTTCCTCTCGCTGATGCTGGTCCTCGCTGTGGCAATCATCTGGAGACAGCCACAGAGCATTTCTAAAGCCTCTTTCATGGTAAAGTGCACGGGTGATGGTGGTGGGCTAGATTTCATGCATCTTGAAGAGTTGCCTCTTTTACAGTTTCAATGAAGATGTCATGTGAGTCAGATGGTGGGCCTTACTGAAGGTCTGTTGCAGGGCACACAAGGTTTATGGAAAATACTTTATATAAACAATCAAAAGACCACCCAATTTAAACCCAAACTAAATGACCAGTGATAGAAAAACTACAATCGTCTGCAAGAACGTCCCTTAAAAAAAACGTTTGAGACGGAGATATTTAGAGTTTTGTCACATACAATGTCTGTTTAGTTTTTTTAAAGAAAGGTCCCATGTCATGGCCATTTCTACTGATCATAATTCCATTGTTGAGGTATACTAGAATAGATTTACATTGTGCAATGTTCCAAAATCACATTGTTTTCTCATACAGCATCTCTGTATAGTATGTGTATTCACTCTGTCCTACACGCCTTGTTGGAGATCCTGCCCCCCCTCCCTATGAGCCCACTGTGCTCTGATTGGTCAGCTCGTCCACTCTGTTCTGAGTGGGCGGGAACTCAGAGTCCACCACCGTTACAGCTGATCATCAGTGTTTGTGTTACAATGGCGTTTGTTAGCAACCAGAAAATGACACCAGTAATGACAAACAGATGAGAATGCTGCGTGGAGTCTGGGTGCCGTGTTGGCGGGACGTTGTGGGGCTCGCTGCTCCGCCCTGTGGGGCTCGAGGAGGTGTGTGTGTGTGTCCCCTTTTAAAGAAAGTTCAATTGATGTTATTTAATGAACATCGGAGGTGCTGAAAGGCACATTGTTACATTTGGGCAGAGTTGTTTCCTCCCTTGTTTCTGGGCTGCGCTTGAATTGTCAGAGAAATTGGGTCCTGTCTTTACCTAACCACTTGAATATTAACCTCTAAGAAAGATCACGGGTTCAGGAAAGATGTGAAGGAAAATTCAAAAGGACTGGAAAAGACAACTGCAGTGCTAAGGAGTCTTACTGCTCTTGCACTGGACATACAGTATTTATGATGTGATGCCAGATGGTTTTTGATGTGCGTCTGCAATGGGAAAACTACAATTTTCCATACATAAGTCTTCTAAAGCGCATCCAGATACTTTGCCCTGTGCATTCTTGTTGTGTGATTTACAATCGTGGTCAATAAGTTGTAAAACGCGAACAGCGGAATGTTGTTTCCATTAGGGATGGTCAAGAGTATTCTAAGCTATGTAATAAAGAAAACTAACAAGTCCTTACCTATTTCCATCCAGAGAACAGCTCTTATGAGTGCCACATGGGTACTTCCAGGTAATTTCACTCTGTTAGGAACCTTCCTGAGCAAATTCAACAATTTAACCTCAACAAAAGAATAGTTCAGAAACAACTTCCAGACAACTTCCACTCACTTTCCTGTCCACTCGTAATAATGGACATGAATCACAAATAGGATGATTGTATGAAACTATTTTATGAATTTGTTATTACACTTTAACACTAGAACCGCCAGAGATTTTTTATACCTAAAACCGCCACCTGGGTCAAATTGACCCGCTATTAGAATGCATTGATTTTCAAGGTAAAATGTTCTTTTATTGAACAGAGAGTTTTGATCGCACAGGGATGAAACGTATACCAATATAATCTGTGGACTCTCAGGGCTCGACATTATAAATGGCCCGCTGGGCCGGAAGCATTATTTAGACACCGCGGCCAGCATAACGTACTTTCAACTCGCCCCACAGCTGTTTGCTGCGGAGCGCAGCGCGAGCAGTCTCCCGTGAGCGGGAGCACACTCCTTCACTACAGACTGTCTCTATCTATATCTCTCTCTCTCTCTCTCTCTCTCTCTCTCTCTCTCTCTCTCTCTCTCTCTCTCTCTCTCTCTCTATCTCTCTCTATCTCTCTCTATCTCTCTCTCTCTCTCTCTCTCTCTCTCTATAACTATCTATCCATCTATCTCTCTCTCTCTCAATCTATCTCTCAATCTATAAGGAGGAACCGCAGTAGACAAAAGGCGTTGCTATAGCAACACGTCATGTTTATATGAAAAGGGGTGGGGTCAATAGGACCCGCTTGGCGGAAATAGGTATAAATGGCAATTTTTTGGGTGATTTCTTCAATCTGACTTCATATTGACAATTTTTAACAACAGAGGGTGGTACATAACACACTTTCAGGAAAAGTCACGGACTGGGAGACTTTAATATTTTATTGAAAAAAAGTTACATCAAATATAAAACAGCTCTGGGTCAAATTGACCCCGTTGGCGGTTCTAGTGTTAAATACATCATTTCACTCATTTAGGAACCTCCCTAAGCAAACAAGACTATTCGATCACAGCCCTTGTCTTTGTGCTATGCTAAGCTAACCTGCTGCAATCTCTGCTGCATAAAGCTAACTCATGTCAAAGCATCATTTCAAACTATTGCTTGAACATCATAAGTTGTTCTCTTTTTATAGGTTCCTGGTCTACCTGTTGTTCCAGTTGTAAGTGTCCTCATCAATACCTACTTGATGGTTCAGTTGGGAGGGGAAACGTGGATCAGCTATGCAGTCTGGATGGTAATAGGTAAGCACTTCCTAGTTTCATAAGCTCGATGTTTAATGTTTTTATTCTGTGCATCATTTGTAGATGGTCGAAAAATCTCAAACACAGCTGTCATTGAATAAACATTAAAAGGCCTTTACAACTCTTTCCTCAGGACTCATCATCTATTTTGGTTACGGGGTTCGCCATAGTGTCCAAAAACAAAGGCTTCGTCAGGCTCGCACCCGACTCAATATTGTTCATGTAAACATTGTCGCTGCTTGATGTCCTGTATTGAATTGTGTAATGTGTCACTCTCGACTGACATGTAAAAAGTTCTACAGAGTATAGTTAAACTCATCAAGGAATAACCTTGAAATAATTTTACGGATTTTAATCAGGTTTCAGCCAGGATTGGATTGACCTTCTTTTGATGCATCGGTTTTATGTGTTCAATTGCTTTGTTAAAAGTATGTTAATGTTATTATAACCTGTTTTTGTGTTGTCATATTATGGCTCATCAGTCCTTCAAGACTAGGTACTCTTGGATATTGCTGTTTATAAAAATGAAATGTTGATCTGTATTAAGGTCATTTAAATCTTTAAGAATTAATGTTAATAAATGTGCAGAAAAATAAATACATTGTAATTAAGTGGATGTGAATAGAAGTGTCTTTTCACAAGTTTATATTCAGTGCTAGTATAAAACCTGCTGCTTTAAGGACCACTCATACAAACGTCTTCAAACTCCACACTGCACTTCCAATACACCTGCCATGAAGTAGTTGCATCACACACCCATGTGAGAAGTGAGATACACAGGTGAAAATACACTGCTCCAAAAAATGAATGGAACACTCAATTATCACAGTAAAACACCCAGTCAATTCAACTTCTCAACCATTCCAGTTAGGAAGAATAACTGAATGTGATTCAAGTACATTCTGTTTTAATGCAAATGAAAAAGCAGGTGGACAGAAGAGGCAACAGCAAGACGACTCCAAAAAAAAGGCAATGATGGGTGTTGGCAATCTCCCCTGAGTCTGTAGACGCTGTGGCGAACATTATGATACCTGCACAATTATTTGGCATGACCTGTTGGTAGGTCAGTGATGGTCTGGAAAGCATATATTTGGAGGGTCACACAAACATCCACGTGCTAGCTAATAGTACACTGACTGCTGTTAGGTAAGGGGAGGAGATCCTCAGACCCATCGTATGAACCCAGGGCCCCCTGATCCGGCGTCAGGTCTGACGGTCCCACTGTCCTCCTGCAGGACCGTGCCCGGCCTCATGTGGTTGTCAATGGCAGTTTAAAGTTAACATTTTCACATGAAGTCTTGTTTTTCGTGATAAATATACATTTGATATTCTTAATTTGAGCTGCAAACACACTTGGGTCTTAAAATACATTTAATTATGAATATACTGTATATTAATAATGCAGCTTTAACCCTCCTGTCATGTTTATTTCTCCCCTCATACTTTGGTGTTCCACGTCAAATTTGAACAGTCTGTTTTAATGGCACTAACATTAACACAAAAACCATTAATCAGCAACAGATTTGATTTTAAGCCCTTTTAAAGTTTAAATAATGTCTCGTACAACTGTTTAACATGAATAACTGCAGTGAATAAACAACAAAATAGACCCTGAAATGTATTCCAAATGAACATGGTTGTCGATTTGTGGGTGTGTACTATTTGATGATTAACATAATCTAGGGTTACCCGTTTTCTTAACCCTAACCATTTTCTATGGTGGCCATTTTGGACCGGGAACACCATAGGTGTAACAAAGTTGACAAGATCTGAGGGTTAGGGTTAACCCTAACCTCTGGTTCTTCCAGATTTCCATCACGTATCCTTAATTACATTTATACATTTCTAGTTCACACTGCCTTAATATTCTGTTCTCTGTTTTTTGTTTAGTTTTTCTCCATTCATCCCATCACTCAGCTATCCTTCACTCACAGCTCTGATTGATGTGATTGCATGGCTTCTGTCGTTAAATGGTGCCTATACAGAGTGGCTAATTTATGTAGCCAATCTAGTGTTCATTTGTTAAGCATCACTCATCATTTGTGGAGCCTGCAGGACACGCTGCTGCCAGTCTCCGAGGGCCTGACATATGTTGTTTTGTTGTTTTGATTGCAATTAGAGGATGTGTGTCTGTGTATTAAAGAAGCAGTGGAACGTGACAACTACAATATGGTGCACCTTTGAGCTACTGTAGGGAGAGAACAACTGAGGGATTAGGTAGGTGGGGGGGGGGGGGGGGGAGTTTGCAGACATTTGAAAGATTCACATTTATTTTAATACATTTTATTTCATTTCATTTAATCTTTTAAAACTATTTTTTTAATTCTGATGTTTATGGGCTGCTTGGTTTTAGCAACAGTTCCTGTAAATATGAAAAAAGGTTTCAATCATATTTACATGTCTCAATCGCATTATTTAGGTTTTTTGTTACCTCTCACCCCGTTACATTTTGAAAAAATGACTTACTTGCGTACTTTACGACGCTGACGCATTCAGATGACAGCTCTATGTAGCTCTAAAAGCTAGAAAGAAATTAAACTAACTAGCTGTTTTCACCACAAGGCTCTGCGCCCAACCTCGCTGTGGGAAAATTGTGTATCATGTGAATGCAGCTCAAGAGTGGACAGCCATGCTAGCATCTTTGTAAGGCTTTACTAAGGCACAGTGTTGGTTAGAGCTGAATGCTAAAGCTAACATGCTCACAATGGCAATGCTTATGTGCTAATGATACATACGTTTATTGTGCTCAGATTTCTAGGTTAGTGTTGTGATGCTAACATTGGCTAATTAGCACAATAGAGAATAGGCCTATACAGCCAGGGCTGATGGGACTTTTTTTCGGATTTATGATACATAGTGGCACATTATGTGCAATATAATGGACATTGACTCTTACCAAGACCAACTCATTCTTTATGGTGTATATTCTGACTTCCCCGTAGCTTCAGTACACAGACACACATAGAAACTACACACTGACTAACCTGCAGTATCTTGTCTGTAGTTCCCAGCAGTTGGTCTGTTGTCCTGCACTTTTTATTTAAATCACATGATACTCCTGTCATTCTGAGCGCCTAACCTGAGCAGCTGCCACCACTAGGGACACAAACTTGCGCAGACTCGCCTTATTAGCTGCTCCAGATTGGCCATCCTGAGGCCCAGATGCCTGTGACCTCCCTGCGCCCCCTAAATGCAGAGTTATTGTGATTAAAGCATGATTGGCAGCGCTGGTTATTAATTCTAATCTTGGGCACATATGCGGGGTGGTGGGCAGAGGGCAGGCAGCGGTGTGTGCCAGGCGGACGCCACACAGAGGCTAATTCACTCTGACACGCTATCAGAGCGCGGCCACACACACGCCACATTCCCCCGACACGCAGACACTGCCTATAGGCTACACACACTTTTCCTCTAATGCACAGGAGAGGGGAGGTGACGAGAGAAGGTTATCCTTTAACAAGACACACACACACACACACACACACACACACACACACACACACACACACACACACACACACACACACACACACACACACACACACACACACACACACACTGATTTCAAAAGCACTCCAACACAAAAGTGGCTTTTCCTGAAAACCATTAAGGTACCTTCAAGTACATCATTTAAAAGTGACAGTGTGTGTTAAGCAAATCATTTTCATCTCAAGAACTGTATAAAGGTCTTACATTTACCACTACTTAGAGGCAGAAACCCAAGTGACGGCTTATTTTGAAAATATATTTTCCTATCTCAAGGTAAAAACCTGGAAGCAAATGATGGATCCTCCGTTTGAAAGTCTCTTCTCACGTCAGGGTGTCGGATTAGCGACAGGAGTCCAACATTCAAGAAGGATTGGATTGAACTTCTATTATAGAGCTAGATAGAGCTAGATGAAAAGGAAGAGAGTCCTTTAAAGAGGCCTTATTACGCCTTTTAGATTGTTCTCTTTCCTGTAGTGTGTTATATAGTTTTTGTGCATGTAAATGGTCTGCAAAGGATAATCCCTGCCTCAATTGGACTCCTTTGTTTACTTCCGGAACAATGTGAAATTGCTATGTCACACTCCCGATTCTTATCTCATTCATTTATTGTTATCATTATTATTAATTTATGTTTAATTAGTATTTTCTTAATTATTTCTCTTGCCTATTTTAGCTCTTGTTTTGGATACATGTTATTTTATTTATTTGTGCTATACAAATAAAGCTTTATTATTATACATTTTATTATTAAAAGAAAAATAGTGCCTGAATAAGATTAATTTAAACTTTCTGGCCATGATGGATACTGTTTTACATTTATCTGAAATGCAGTGACAACCTTGCTGATCTGTATCATGCTAAAAGTCTCTGTTGGGAAAATACTCAATGTACAGTTGAGGCCTAAATTATTAGCCCCCCAGGAGTTATGGAACATTTTCCTAAAATTCTTCCCAATGTTTCCAGCATTGATACAACTTGATATAATCAAACATTCAACAGTGCTATTTAGTAGCTTTTGGTATATTTTGGAAAATAAAATAAGTTTTTATGTATGTGATGACTACTTCCAATCTTGCAAGGAAAATAAATACATGTATCCTGTTTGGAAACTCAAGCCGGTGACGATTGACTTTTTTCTAACAGTCTCCTTCAAATGTCGGCACATAAGCAGGTAAAAAAGACTGAAATATTTTTGGATGAATGAGAGCAGTATGTACTCCCTTTCTCCTGCAGAGGGCATTGCAAAAAGCATGCAACTGAAAAATCTCTCATACCTTTCTATGGATGACTAATTAGTGAGGCGTTAATAGGATGCATGTGCTGATAAAGTATTGACTTCTTATCAGCACATGTGCCATATTTCTGAATACATTTACAAATGTATTTGATTCAAAATTATAAAAAAAAAACAAAGACCTGCTTTCTACTCTATATTACATTAATAGAATGACTTCCACTTTTTGAGGTCAAGCAGAGACTCTACATTATAGGAGAGGTTTATAATTAATAGCATGAAGTGGTGCATTGTGGTGGCGGTTCATAAACATTATATTACATTACATGTCATGTCACTTGTTAGACGTATTTATCCAAAGCGACTTACATACTCAATACTGTGGGCAATCCCCACAGGAGCAATTTGGGGTGAAGTGTCTTGCCCAGGGACACAACGACATGTTGACTGCTGTGGGGTTTGAACCTGTGCTCCCCTGATCCGGACACCAACGCACTATCCACTGCGCCACAGCCTCCCGTGGTAAACAGCATTGAGTCAAGGAATGAGGTTCAGATGCTTTTACAGGCTCTCTCATACTACACGTCAACGTTTAATGACAGCAGCCCTTCTGTGCATTATTAAAGCACACACACACGCACACACACACACACACGCACTCACGCACACACACACACACGCACACACACACACACACACACACACACACACACACACACACACACACACACACACACACAAACACACAATAATCAAGCTTAAAACATTAAATATAAAAGCGATGAATGATTTCCAGAGGCTTGAATTTGTATAAAAAAGAATTCATTTCTTTTTTTGCGAGATACTTGTGCAATTCTCTTAAATAATGTCCTCTCTATCCTCTTCTCCGCAGCACATCTGGACGTGTCATTGGAAACTCCGATCCCTTCAGGACCCGAGCCACACACACACTCGCATGAACATACGCACATAGATCAACATGGACACCCATTTACACTGGTGTCATTACTATAATGTTATTTTTATGCGAATTCAACATGAAAATAGATGGGGAGGGGGCATATAAGACAGAAAGGAAAAAACGTAAAAGCCAAAAGGGACACACAATGCCCAAGGAGCAGAGAGCGATTTTTCATTTATTCAATTAGCTAACGAGGCGAGGGAGCCAGACACCGACGGAGGATTGATGGCGGGAAAAACTTCTCTCAGCAGGCGACGCTTACTCAGGACTTTTACTCCTGTCTCTCTTTGCTTCTCCTCGGTCTTCCTTATTCACGAGGAAAGTTAACCAAGCAAAGAACTGAAGGGAGGAGACCTTGAGGGTGACCTTGAGCAGCTGGTTTCTGTCTGTGAGGGAGGGGTGGAAACAGAGTACATTGAGGTCTGAGAGAAAGGAAAACAAAAGCAGGCTCACTTTTTCTGTCTGTATTTTATTTTTGTCCATCCATTAAATTGAGAAAATCCTAAAAGAACAAGATCACTATCATTATCTATAACTCTAGAGTTACCATACTCTTCATTCTAGTTGTCTGACAAAACGAACCTTCATAACTGGTTAAACAAAGACGTCCTTCCCCCCAGCATCTCTAGTTTAAGGAGGAGGAATTTTCAATAGTAATGTGACCATCTGCATTTGTCTGCAAATATATCACGACAAAACCATTATCAATCAATCAAGACATGATGAAGACTCAGGCTCATGGTGAAGACTCAGGCTAATGGTGAAGACTCAGGCTCATGGTGAAGACTCAGGCTAATGGTGAAGATATGAGGAAGACTCAGGCTAATGGTGAAGACTCAGGCTCATGGTGAAGACATGAGGAAGACTCAGGCTCATGGTGAAGACTCAGGCTAATGGTGAAGACATGAGGAAGACTCAGGCTCATGGTGAAGACATGAGGAAGACTCAGGCTAATGGTGAAGACTCAGGCTAATGGTGAAGACATGAGGAAGACTGAGGCTCATGATGAAGACTCAGGCTAATGGTGAAGACATGAGGAAGACTCAGGCTCATGATGAAGACTCAGGCTAAAGGTGAAGCTCTCAGTGCAATACTTGTCGGCCCAAACATTCCGGAAGCCATTCATGGATACGTTGTTGTCAGATATTTATTCTAGTGCAGCCTTGTTTCCATAAAACACATTCAACTACACTCCAGATATACCCTCTTACTCCTAGCTAATGCCGTTAGCTTGTCCATTTCATTAGCAATCTTACGTTGCCCATAATGAGAGGAGGGAGAAGCAGCTTATATCTCCTTTCCTCCATACATCTGGACCCTGCTTTCCTTCACCGTCTCTTCGGTTGACCCTTTATCCTCTGTGTCCGTCTCCAGATTTCAGTGGGGATAGCCACTGTTCCGACCATCATGCTGGCCGGCTTTAGCGCAATTAGCTTCTCCCTGTGTTAAACAAAGCTTGGCGTGAATGCACAACAGCAGAGGTGAAACTAAATCTATCTTTACAAGAATGTTTGGACAGGGTACAGCTTAATACGTTACTAATAGAAGTTACTAATGGTAATACAAAGTAACATCAACTAGGAAAGCTTAACGTTTAAAATAAAAAAACATCTAGCAGGAGTAACTGCATCAGGCTCCATGCACAGTTGGCACATTTACATTTGAGTGAAAGTAGTCACTGATATAGCAGCCGACTGTCTGAAGGTGGACTGTTCGCCTTTCTGGCTGACAAATGTCAAAAGCAGCTTTTTTTAGACACAATCCACTGTTTGGTGCTGAAGTGTTGGCCCCTGGCCTGAGGTTACGCCTTGACATTCAGCTTGACATTTCAGAAGGACTCCGCTTCCATCGCTCTGAAAGGTCAGCATTGCTGTCCTGTCAGCAGGAGGTCATGAACTCTGACACCAGGATGGAGAATGGACCAACGGAAGGTAAAATAAACTGTGGGTGCTTTCAAATGGTTGGTTATTAATGTGAAGAATAGTTCTTGTAGACATGTAGACATGCACACACACACACACACACACACACACACACACACACACACACACACACACACACACACACACACACACACACACACACACACACACACACACACACACACACACACACACACACACCGGTGGTCGCAGTGACCTTGAGGGGTGTGAGATTTGGGTCAGGATCAGAAAGTCTCTCACAGCCCATCTGTTCTACTCTGGAAACAGATCCAAGCTAATCCATTGAGGGAGAGGACACCTCTACTGGTATGAGTAATAAGTAGACCAATAGGAGAAACCCTGGGACAATCACAAAACATCAGAGGACAGGGTTTGAGTGACAAAAAGAAAGAATGCTGAGTGTTACAAAAATGTTAGCACAGAGAGAGGGAAGAGAAAATAGAACAAACTGAAGGAAATGTAACACTCCAAAGAATTAAACATGATGAAGAGAACGTTGACACATGTCAAGTAAAAGCATTTGTTGGAAAAACCTTTGTTGGACATCCAAGCATGTGTGTGTGTGTGTGTGTGTTTTTTTTCTGAGAAAAATAATGTTGGCAGTTTGCATAGGGGCGGTACCCTTGCTCAAATCCACTGTTGTCATTAAAGACACCCCAATTTCACAAGGCGTGACCAGGACACTATGACTGCATCTTTAGTTTAAAGAACTTTCACTTTTGAACTCAGCCGAGAGCACAGCTTGTCAGGTGACTACGAACAACCAATCACAGCCGGAAGATATCTTGCCTGTCTTCCGTAAACACAAGTCTTCGGTAATTATAAGAAGTTGTTTATTTTAGCGGAGGGCAAACGTTATCCAGAGCTTGCATTTGTCCAGTTCAGGAAAATAAGACTCAGGCTAACCCAGCCACAAGAATGATTGCTCCATCGTGACTTTCAGGATCAAACTGATGCACTTGACATGAAATGAGAACAGGATGTTTGAGTACCGAGCATCATTGATGTAAACGAAAACTCAATGTCGCTGTACAATGTTCCTATGGTGCTGATTTTTTTTTAAGTTAATTGTTATATCACAATCATATCCTCTTTGCTATTCACAACAGGTATTACTTGCAGGAAAAAGTGAGCATGTTTGAATAAATTGATATTCATCACTTTTTCCAATGCGAACACTCTTCTCCCGCTGATCTTCCTCATCCTCTCTTCCATCCTCATGTGTTTCCCTCACCTCTTTCCTATTCATAGTTCCCCATTAGTTCTCTTCTCCCACACCTTGCCGTCTTGCTTTCCTTCTCTCCCTTCCCTCTTGTTCTCTCCCTGTGCCTCCCTCCTCCTCTGTGGTCCCGCTGTTTCTTCTTTATTTACCACAGGAGCTGCTGAGTTTTCCAGCAGGCCCTGACACTTTAGGCTCTGATGGATCGGCCTGCCAGTGGACGAGTGTGATAAACGGTGAGGTGATGGATAGATCTGCCGGGGCGGTGGAGACATCACAAAGCAGTTTCACAGTTTCCCAGCTCCTCGCCAGGCAGCGGGAGGGCCCGAGGGTGGCCATTTTGTGCCAAGCCACGGGCCCCTAATGGAGGAGCCGGAGCCTAATGAGGCCAGATGATTAGACAGCAGAAAGACGGGGGAGGGAGAGGATGGAGGGGGGCCGGTAATCTGACTCTAGGAGACGCAAAGTGACTTTACTGATGTTCTCCATTGGAAACACACTTAAAGTTTCAATGTGATCTAGTCAAGTGATAAACTTTAATGCTGTATACAGTATGAGCAAATTGCAATATGACCCCCCCTGCACGACCTGCATTGACACTGAATATATGTTGAGTATGAATGTATATGAATACATGTGTGTTTGAATATAAGTTATATTGAGTGAACACATCTATCTCAGTCTGTATAAAGTAACCTCTTTGTGAACTTAATCAGACATACACCATTGTGTAATTTAGAAAAATTGTTTAATTTCTGGGAAAGTTTGCAAAACAGTACAACAAGAAATTAGAAGACACACTGTCTAAGGAGTCAAAGATAGGAAATATCTGTGAATACCTAAGACTCAGACTAAGACCAGAGATTCAGATTTTCCTTTCTATTAAAACACGTGGATCTCAGAAGCTCATTTCATTACATAAGAACATTGATTTTGGCTGATGCTTTTATCCAAAGCGACTTACAATAAGTGAAAAAACAATAAAGATTCAAACTCAGAACAACAAGGAAAGTGCAGATATATTAAATTCAAGCAAGTCATACCATTAAAAATGGTGGTGAATTAGTTACAAGGCCTAAAGTAATTTTTTTTCTGTTTTTCTCAAGAATTTAATTCCCAAGGTACAGTCGAAACAGATGCGTTCTCAGTTAGAAGATCTGCAGAGTTTCTGCTGTCCTGATGTCAATGGGGAGCTCATTCCACCAATTAGGAGCCAGGATAGCAAACAGGCGTGTTTTAAAGGGGACCTGGGTCCCACTCGGAATGATGGAGTAGCAAGCCGATTGGCAGATGCCGAGGGTAGTGTACGTGCTGGAGTGTATGGTTGAACCAAGGCCTGGATGTAGGAAGGGGCTGATCCCCTCACAGCTCGGTAGGCCAGCACCAGTGTCTTGAAGCGTATTCTGGCTAGTTGCAGACAGACCAGCCAGGAGGGAGTTGCAGTATCAAGGTGTGAGTTGACCAGAGCGTGGACCAGTACCTGGATTGCCTTCTGGGACACTACAGGAAGTTTCCTCCTGAAGTTGTAGAGTGTGTATCCGCAGGATCATTGCAGCGATGTAAGCAGTGAAGTTCAGCTAGTCGTCCAGGGTCACACCCAGGTTCCTTGCAGCTCCTATCGACAGTCTCTTCCTTGAAGCATCCGAAAATGTTTACAGTTAATCTGCTTTTAGGGGACACAACAAACACTGCCACAATCAAATCACATAAATGCAAAATAGTGGAATGTAAATGAGTTAGTTTAATGCTGAGTGAAGCATGGTGGAACACAGCAATACAGCATCAGGGCTACCACATTCCAGGACAGTGTGTAAATGAGGTCAAAGTTGAAATTATTTTAACTTTCAGCGTAGTCCTCTGCCACTAATTCGAGCAGTGTGCGACGCTGAGGGTAACGCTTCCACCTAGACGGGCAACAACGCTCTACATAGAAATACAACGGCAACGACAGCAAAGAGACGTTTGACCGCTTCATGTGAATGCAACTTAACACATCAGATTTCAAACATTTGCAGATTTGGAACATCTTGCAAGCTTTAAAAACAGCAGGGAATGTACCAAAAAGTCCCCCAGTGAGGTGAAAAAACGATGACGAGTCCAAATCCAATACTTTGTTTCAAGTACTCTTGCATTCTTTGCTTCATATACTGCCATTTGCAAAATTCATCAATTGCGATGTGTCGTACCTGTACACTCTTCTCAGAACAACACCAGCCAACTTCAGAGGGAAATGGGAAGGGAGCAAGTTGATTGATTTGAAGATTTAATGCAAACGTTCACTGTCTCCAGCCGCAAAATCTAAAATAATCAGGTGTTCCATGGTGTTTCTTTCTGTCACATGAATGAAATCATCTTTGAAGTCTGAGCTGTTTGGTATGTTGCTGTCTTTTGTTTCAACTGTCATGCTTAAAAAAGCAACATTAACAGGGTTGGGGTTACCAAATATCTTTTTCATAATAATGTCTGTCATTTGGCAATATATTGAGGTGGAAAATGATATAAGACACAGTGTTTTTGATATTTGTTGATATTTCAAATCTCTTTTTATTTCGCTGTGGTCCCATCCTCCTCTTTGCTTCTTGTATTGACACTGCATGTCCAGCAGAGGTCGCTCTTGTTCTGCATTCAGATTAGAAGTCACACGTGTCAATATGTTCATCGCCTTCAAATATCCTTTTAATTAAATAAGAAATAAAACAAAGTGTAAACTAAAATTTGCCAGCTTGTTTTGAGTACATTTGGTTTATAGCAATTCTTGGAATGTATGTTTTTCTGCTTATTTGTAATACATTGTTCACCTTTGAAGCATCCCGATATCTTTCTTATTTTAAGAATAAAAGTTTTTCAGTTTTCATATCTCTTTATTAAGATTATGAAAATAATCATATGGTAAAAGAAAACAACAGTAAAGAAAAAGGAAATAATTGAGAGCTTGTTTTGAGTATATTCGGCTTATATGTGTGTTACTTTTCTAATATCCAGACATCTTTTCTATTTCTTATTATATATTCTTAAAATGTCTACTCATGTCACTGCACTTGCAGATTATTTGACTTGTTTTAAAACTGTATTTACTCAAATCACAATTTGTGTTCTTGTTTCAGATGGACGTATTTTGCAGTGTGGTACAGGGAGTAACTGAAGCACCAGACAGTGTCTTTGTGTTTTCTATGTTTTAGTTTAAAAGGTATAAAAATATAGTGTTGTTTGTTTTTCTGTCTTTCTTTGATTTTCTTTGATTTATTTATGTTGTATATTTTATTGTACTTATTTGTTTTTGAATAAATTAACCCTTGTCACATGTTGAAATCTTAAATGTGCTAGAAACAGTAAAGGTGTAGTACCCAAACCCCCACTTGGTCAGTAACAATATAATTGTAGAAAAACAATAATTATAAATAAAAAAGAGAGTGGAAAAACGATTCAAACGTGATACTTAATGTAAAAGTGGGGTAGGTAAGTTTGAGAAACCGGCTCGAGTGCGCTAGAATTTGAAAATACACAGCCGGAAAAGATCTGCCACTTCCTTACAGAGCCCCTCCTCCAACACACATGGACGCGCACATGACCAATGAGGGCACGAGATAAGTTTGTGCACAGATGGAAGGCTGACAGGCAGGTAGGCCATCCAGTCATTTTAGCCGGGCCGCTAACCGTCGTGCTTTTTACAGTACTACGGCTTCCACAGATGACATTTTTTTATGGATTTTTTGTCAAAGCACTTAAGATATTCATTGCTATCGGGATGTTAAGAGCATTCCATGGAATATAACAAAAAGTGTATCTCGAGCCGGTTTCTCAAACTTACCTACCCCACCTTTAAGTAAAAAAAGCTAAACTGCAGTGTCAATTTCAACTCAAGTAATAGTACAACAGTATTGGCATCCAGTACAAAAAGTACAATTTCAGAAGCATTTATTATTTAATTATTATTGATTCATTAAGGTCTATTGCACTTGGTAAAGGTGATACAAAAAAGAAATACTTTACGTACTGCTGGCTAGCTTAATTTATAATAATAATCATAATGTCTTTGTTGATTGATATTTTAAATAATTAATATTCACCTGCAAAGTGGCTAAAGCTGTAAATAAAGGTAGAAGTAACATTTTTGCAAACACAATGTAGTGCAGTAAAAGTGTAAAGTAGCATACATTAAACATACATTGAATTTAAGTACAGTTCTTGAGTAACTGTAGGTACATTCTACCACTGCTTGTGTGACTAAGTTACTACTTATTTAATCTTGTGGAGAAAATAGAATTGGCCCATTTAAGGAAGCAATCAAATAATAATTCTGCTATTACGATGATCAATAAACAATTAAAAACATTTATGAGCAGAGCTCGACTCAGCTTTATCATAAATGGATCGCCACCAAAGAAATGTCCAATCCAATGGTAAGGATTACATCTTCTTGAATCCTCACATTTGATCAAAAGCTTAAAGAATGCCAGTCATTTCCATATTTCCATATAAAAGTCATGCTAGAAGAACATTTGAATAATTTCATGCTCAATAAATTCAGCTGCTTGCATTCGATGCAGAGACAACAGATTCTTAATAAACCTGCACTACTTGTGTAGTGTCACTCAACATGCTTTACACATCCCCAACTCCGCCTATAAAAAGTCACTTTTCCAAACACTATTCTGATATCATTCCTACCTTCATGGATCACTTATGAGATTGAACGTTGGTAATATTTAATAGCACTTCTTACATGTGACAGTCATAAACATGTCAGTCACTGGATGGTTAATGTGATGATAGCTAGGCTGCTGTAATAGGAATCTACTATCAGCCTGCTGCGTTTAGAATTCATCTTCTCAACTGGCCACTTTAGTAAATAAGCAAACCGTGCAGGTATATTTTATACAGTATGACCTTTTTTCAATGAAAGGAACTCTTTAAGCACTATGTCATGCCACCTGGGAGCTCTTCAGTCTACTTAACAGCAGACAGTTGTGAATACTTCGACATGTTGTGTATCATGCATATTGCTTATTGCCGCATATTACTGAATCTCATGTCAGTAGAGTGGTGCAATAATTACATATTTTTGTAGGCCAACCTGAAAGTTACCATTGCAACGGGTCCCTCCAATAAAAGCAACAAGATATTTCCATTGAATTACGGAATATTGCAGGAAATAAGATCTGTGGGCAACACCAGTGGCGAGCCCTCAGGGCCCTCTAGGCCCTCTCTGAGGGCCTATGATATTCTTAAAAATAATATTTGAAAACATTTTAAAATATTGTTTTAGTTATATTTTTCATTAGTTTGACCAAAATAACTTGATTTAATTGTATTTAAAATAACATTTCCAAAGAAATAAATCCGTTGAATCTGCCTGTTCAGTTTCTGTTGGAATGTGAAGGGTTAAATGCTGTCTCTGCGAGTTATGTGAAGACGGGAGAGCTTGTTGGTCCCTCTGTACCAGGGGTCGGCAACCCCTGGCACGCGTGCCACCATTGGCACGCGGCACCGTAACCAGTGGCACACTAGGAATAAGTGGAATAAGTGTGCAAAATATTTAAATTGTATTTTCGGATCCTGAACGAGACCGCCGCCAGAGCGCGTCTCCCCGTTACCTGCAGAAGGAAGCCATGCATGCAACGCAGCCCCGCTCTCTTTAACTCCAGGTGACTTTCTGCCGCTTTCCTCCGTAATGCAGTGCTGATAGTTTCACCACAGAGGAAAGCACTTCACAAATTGCAGGACCCCTAAGGAGCTGTAAAAATGCTGCAGTTTTTGCGTGACGATCGATATCGGCCGATACTCACTCTCTGCCGATCGATCGGTGCTCTCTAAAAATGCAGATCGCGAGAGCCGATCGCATGACGTAAAATACATGACATTTTTCTCTGTGCGCGGCAAAACAAGCTCGCCAAAATGGCTTCACCAGTCTGGCAGTATTTTACAGTAAGGTGTCCGAAAATGACAATAAAATAGCGGTATGCAACGTGTGTGTGAAGCAGAAATCCTGCAGCTCCACCCGCTGTGACGGACCGGTGAGTAGAGCAAAACACACAAGAGTTAGACCTAACACACTTAGCTATTTTATCTAGGCCTACCTCTGGAACTAGTTAAATATATTTATTCTTCACTGTCACTCATTACTGGATCAGTGAGCTGCATGAGATAGGCTACTGACAGGCTGTCAGGAGAGAGAGAGAGGGGGAGAGAGGAAAAGAGAGCGCTTCCGCTCATTTCTCCCGTGTTATTATCCAAAGTGAATGTAAACTTGAATAATGTACTTCATTTGAATGTAATAATTATGTTGGCTGTTGTTTGTGGAAGCTCCAGTGAATGAGCCCCATTAACTGAGTTTTAAACATCACTTTAAATGGAAGATCCCCATAGGCCCCGCCCACTCGATCGGATCGGCGATCGGAGCATCCCTAATGTAAGTTGCGCTGACAGGTCCACACACTGCTTCCCCGCAGCGAGGCTCCCCCGCCCTCCTGTTGACAGTTCACGAGCGTCGAGCTCTTCACCCCCCCCCCCTTGATAATTCACGATCGTCGGCACGCTGATAACGTTTTTTTTTTTTAATGGTACTTCATATCAAAAAGGTTGCCGACCCCTGCTCTGTACATTCACAGAGGGCCAGCTATAGTAACTCAATGAGAGAGTAATGTCAAATGACAGTACAATTGACCAATCATATCTTCCCTCTAAATGGGTGGGCTTTATTTTCGCGGACTTTATGACAAGTTCCGCCCACTGTGAAGTCTATACAAGTGGTGCAGTGACGCGTCCTAAAACCCGGAAGTAAGCTGCGCATGGGTTCCCTCCATGGATGTATAATAAAAACGGTTCCCTCGATAAAAAAGCAATGAGATTTCTCCATAGGATTTGGGAAAATAGCTCGAAATAAGGTCTGTGGAAAACGAACCTCTTAGATAAATGCACGTTTTGTTCAGCCGGATAATATCCACATGTCTACCCTACTTTTATTATTTTCGAATCATAAATCTAATCGATAGATCTAGATGACGGTGCGGGACACACCAAATTGAGTTTGGGCGACAGGGCACGCTTCGTAGTCCGACTAACGAAAACGGCCGATTTCGGCCTGGTGTGTCAGGGCCTTAAGTCATTAATGTGGGCCGCCGTGCCGACTTAATTCATTTTGAATTGTTACTTGGCTGTGGGTGCCCTGTCATGATAGGTGTTTATATAAATGTTGTTGTTTTGTGTGGTAGAGGCCAGGGTCGCTGTCATTGATGCGTTTTGCACCCCGCTGTTTTGATATTCCGCTGAAGTATACGCTGTGACGTAATAACTCTACTTTTTTTAGAGGGAAGGGGTGGGGGTCAGAGGGCCTGGTATAAAAGTCACGGCTCGCCACTGGGCAACACACATTTATACCTACACGTTCTGGTCAGCAGGATAATCTCTATATTGACACCACCTTTATGATTTTTGAAGCGTAAATTCAATCGGCAGAAGTAAAGAGCTAACGTTAGGATATGAGTTACACCACGGTCCAATGCTAATATTCTTCACATATTAACACCAGTTTCATAGTAGTTGAAGCGTAAACGCAATCCCCAGAAGTGAATAGCTAATGTATGGCTAAAAACAAACTACTAAGCTAAAGGTGGCTAATGGTGGCGTAATGATGTAAAAGCTTCAGACATTCAGCAGTGGAGTATTTACTGATGTATTTTATGTCATAGAACAAAACATTAAAATCTCTTCAGCTCGTGTTAACCACAGATCTTATTCCAGATATCTGGGAGGTGTGTGGCGCAGAGGATAGAGCCTTGGTGTTGGGATCAGGTGGTCACAGGTTCAAACACCACTGCAGTCAGCATGTCGTTGTATCCCTGGGCAAGACACTTCACCCCAAATTGCTCCTGTGGGGATTGCCCACAGTATTGAAAGTCGCTTTGGATAAAAGCGTCTAACAAGTAACATGTAATATAAAAAAAACATTTACTTTAAGACGGGGTAGCCTGGAAGGGTTAAAATGTTAACTCATTTCCGGGTTTAGGACTCATTCCTGCACCACTTAACGGTAAATAGACTGCATTATATACTTTTATACTGCGCTTTTAGAGTCTTGGGACAACTCAAAGAGCTTTACAACAAAAGCAAGTATTCAACAATTAGCATTAAATTAGCATAGCATTACATTATTTTTATTTCTGCTGATTTCATTTTCCCATCAGAAATAAAAAAGCGGTAGTAATGTGGAGAGTATCCTGCTGAACAAAACATGTAAAGTATAATAAACGTGTTGATCGCAAAGCTTATTGTATGCAATATGCCGAAATCCAATGGAAAAATCCCATTGGACTTTGTTCAGAGGGACTACTTTCTATGCAATTTTCCGTGTTGGCCAACAAAAATATATTACTGTGCCACTCTTTTATAGCTTTCAGTGCTTTTTTCCCCTTTAATGCGCCAATAACGAATATCAAGTATTACATTTAATTATGAATTAAACAAACAGGATACAATCTGTTAATTGTTGAGCTAGTAGGTAATGTATCTCTGGTTACACAATGGGTATGGCCAGGCTAGCTGTTTCCCTCTGCTTCCAGTCTTTATGCTAAGCTAAGCTAATCAACCAGTAGCTGTAGCTTTACATTGAAAGGACAGACATGAGAGTGGTATCAATCTTCTTACCTCAACCTGTAAAAGGAAAGTGTATCATCATAATTCCCAAATCTATTCCCTCAACACACAATACTATCAGTGCAATGGATTAACTTGCCTCACTGTGATAGTTTATGATTGACAACTATAATATTATACTATTTTTTGAAGGTAAGGATAAAGTGTTTCTGTTTTACCCTGTACCACGTTTAATGTATAAACAAATATAGATAGATAGATAGATAGATAGATAGATAGATAGATAGATAGATAGATAGATAGATAGATAGTTAGATAGATATATGGATAGATAGATAGATAGATAGATAGATAGATAGATAGATAGATAGATGGATGGATAGATAGATAGATAGATGGATAGATAGATAGATAGATGGATCATCATTTTAACACATTTCCTTTATTCTTCTTGCTGTCACATTTTCCCTTTCATTTTATAATTTTCCTTCTTCCAACCCCTTCCCCCACATGAGCACACACACACACACACACACACACACACACACACACACACACACACACACACACACACACACACACACACACACACACACACACACAGTGTGCGACAAGGAGGTAACTTTTTGTGGCGGCTAGCTGTGAAGAGAGCCGCCTAATTAAAAAGACCATGAATATTCATGAGACACTTGTACTGCTGCAGCTAATTATATATTCAGAGAGGTTTGGTCGTCGGAGCTGGTGTTAGTGGTCTGATTCAACTCCGACAAACTGACAACTCAATGAAACACAAACTGCTATGTCTCAAACCGCTGCACATGTACTGTCTAGAAAAGTGTTAAATAAAACACTTTAAGTAAAAAAATAGTGACAGAAAGAGATTTTACACTTGAATATTAAGTTCTCCCCTTATTTTGTGAGGGCTTCATTTGTAGACCCATCTTTTTCTTTAACAATAAAGTACCTTTTCTATGTGATTGGTAATCTCAAAGACTTCTGGGTCGTATCCAGCTGTGAAATGAAAAGTACGAGCTTCACCAAAGAGCACATTAGAGCTTTTGATGTAGATTTAAAGGTTGTCTTTTTTTTCGTTGATCCAACCCTTGCTGTTATAATCTCTGAAACTCTGCAATCATAGGCTACATCTCGTATGAAGAAAATTCATCAACATCATCTGTCCCTTCCGGGATTCTTAAAAATGACGATCCAGGACAACCAATTTGCATTGTCAATTGAAATAGAGGATGCTTTTTCCCCCAAAATTGATCCCCAGAACATTGAATTGAAGTCTGTGGAAGTCTTTGATGAGGTCGGGCTGGATGCAAACTGTGTGAAACAAAGTCGTTCTCAACTGTTAAGTGCCTTGTTGATTTGTGTGTGTCTCACCCCCTCTCCCCCTGATTGTCTCCCTCTATGTGCAGCCTCTCCCTCAGGTGTTCCCAATTCCTAATCAGGGCCTGTACAAAAGGTCCTGAGGTGAACCTTTCCTCCCTTTTCCTCTGGGCTGCATGCATGTCAGTGTGTGATCAGTATGGCTTGTGTGGTGTTTTTTCTAAGTGTGAGACCTGTACCTGGTTGTGACTAGTGTATTTTATTTTAAAGTAGTACTGGAGACCACCCCAACTGATGCCAGGACAACAGCATGGCAGAACCAGTGGAACAGCCTTGGCAGCCAAACATCCCAGTGCTACTCATCGTATTGTCTGCTCTTGCAGCTTTGATTTTTTAAGATTTTCTTTTCTGATTTTGCCTTCAGTTTGTTTTGTAAATTGGCTAGTGAGCCTTCTTTGATTTGATTTATTAAAAAATATATTTAGTTTTTTCAAATCAGTTTGCGCTTTCTTTTTTTTCTCCTTGATCCACTCCGCAGTAGTCTGTTAGCAAACATGAACAACCTCTGGAATGTCCAAATTGACCAATCAGAATCAGGTATTCAATTATACGATGTAATAATAAGCTATAACTCCCTATGTTTCTGACTCAGTCAGAGGTCAACATTGTCAAGATTGATGGCTATTGGGTGCTGGTGCGGTGTATCTTTTTGCTAAAAATAATCCTTGTATATCTTTAATTAGGGCATGACATGCGGTTTGTTCTTACTCCAGTCAAATATACAGTGTACTATTCATGTTTTCATATGTATAATCTTCAGTTTCATGCAAATATCAACAAATCATATGACTGCATTCGTATCACTGCTACATTTCATGGAAACTGGGTGGATTAAGTAACAGCATGAGGAAAATTCTAACATATTACCCAACAGGGATGATAAGATGAAAGAATACATGAATTCAAAAAACTAGAGAAGGAGAAAAAAGGTAGAGAATAAAAAAGATGGAGTAAAGCAGTGACTGTGGAGGAAGTGGTGATGGGAATTACGGTGCAAAGTCTGATGGGTCGGCTAATCACCACTTTGCCCTGCCTAATGTGGAGCCCCTGTGGCAACAGAACATGTTTTATTCACCAACGTATTACATCCCAGTCCACACTCACTGATAGTTAGCAGTTAGCATTTAACCCAAGATAGCGCTGTAGCCATGCAGGAACGGTTACACATAAACTGGAAGCGTTCTTATATGATAAGAGGCTTGGTCTTCTTTTACAATTCTGTTGTGATAAGTAGAGTTATGATTAATTGTTAAATTTACAAAGCACTGCATCTGCACCCATAAGTGGCAGATTAACTTACACTTTGATATGCTAATGCAAATAACCGAGGAGTAGACTATATTTATTATATTTATATAAAAAAATGTATACTATTGGCATGAACAAGAAAAGATACATTTGATAACATGATATAAAGTAAATGTTTTTCTACTGTTATTTAAAGAAACCAATGTATTCTGTCTCTTGTGACTCTATAGAGGTATATCTTCTTAAGATTGTTTGTGTTGCAGGAACAAAATTAAATCCGGAAATGAGTTGGCATTGTACCACTTCCTTGTCTCGAAGTCAGTGTTTTTTTGTATGTATTTTTTGTTGACTGCCTGAAATAAGATCTATAGTTAACAATGGCTTAAGAGATTTTAAAATGTTTCTCTACGACATATAATATGTCACTTAATAGTCCACCAATGAACGTCTGAAGCTTTAATGTGTCATTAAAAACAGCAGTTGCTAACAAGTGGCTAAATGAGACTCCTAAAAATCATCACAACGAACATTAGCCACCTTTAGCTTAGCGGTGGTGATGCACAGTCATGCAACTGGGATGTAGTTCATTTATAGCCTAATGTCAACTTTTTCCTTCTGCTTCCCTCTTTCTTTGAGCTTCAGCCTCCTTAAATGTGACCTTAGTGTTTTCAAGAGTTGGAAGCATTTATTGTTTCAAAATGGAACATTGTTATCTTTTCCTTGGCAATAAATACAGTTCCTGTCTGCATCTGTCTTCATAAAACAAATACATGTTACACTACTAATACTGGGCTAATACTGACATCCTTCAAGTCTGGTTAAAATAATACTCTTTAGAGATGTATTCATCATGCTGTGTGCAATCATCTCTATGAGAAAATGGAGATCTTGTCGCACGACCATTCAACAGTGGACCTATACATATGACATTAACATGTAACAGAAACTGAAAGAAGGCACAGGTTGACCCTTTACAAGAGAGGCTGTGTCCCTGCCAAGCAGAAAAGTACAGGACAAAAAAAAAGGAAATGGAAACTATGGAATCAAGATGAGTCCTTACATTTACATTTGAGCGTGCACTAATTATTTTAGCTGTTAGTGGTGATGTGTAAGCGCATGTGTGTCATGGACAGCGTGTCTGTGTGCTCACTGGGCATTTTTGAGGGGGACATGTTGGCCATATGGAAAAGACAATGAAGCAGAGTAATTAAAACAGAACAAAGAAGAGAAGCGCCGGCACCATAATTAGAACACTGATTAATCAGCTGATAATTTTATCTTGATTAATGTGACTGATTTTCTCTTCATTTTGACCCTAGCCAGTCAGGCCCGCTCCAATTAAATTTAAATTATGCGTCGGAATCTGTCCAGTCCATCTCCCCCTCCCTTCCTCCAGCCCTGAATACACCACAAACACAGACATCAGCCTCAACACACACCAACCACAGCATGAATTAAAGACAGCCACACAAAGCACACACACATCACTTAACTTCCACTAAAAATACTAAAATCTCTAGGATAATGTAAAGGAAAAATGCAACAAAACATTACGTGTAATGTGTAGCTTATTGTGCTAGGTGTAAAGCAATTCTAAGAAAGGCGCTGTATTCGAAATCGTATACTAACAGTTTGTTGAAACTAAGTATGACTTTGAATTGAGTATGTGATGCGTTCCAACTGGATATGGATTTTGTTTATGAAATGATCAATTATTTTCTACTTACGGAAACCTTTCTGAGTAGGCTATGTGACGTGAGCTTACTGCACATGCTCAACTGCCCCACAATGCTTTGCATATGAATGCCTTGAGACAGACTTAATTTGGATACTTTTTTAATCACATTAGCATGTTGTGCACTGTGTATACATGTGCAGTGTGTTCATTTCCGTCATGTACTGTTTTGAGATACATGTACTTTACTTGAGTATTTAAATATGTTGCTACCTTGTACTTCTACACCAATGGAATTATGTAATATATTTAGTTTGCAGATTTGGATTAATGGTGTGAAATATAATCAACTCTTAAATCAGACTTTAGTTACACCTGGAGTAAATTCACAAGCTACCCTGCAGTATACACATTCATTAAAACTAGCTGCACCTTAACCAGCTTTGATAACACTTTATTGATCAATAATTATAATCAAAACATATATATATATTATTCTGAAATGGACCAATCTACATAATGATTACTTTTACTTTTGGTACTTTAAGTATACTTTGATGCTAATACTTTTTTTCTTTTACTCAAGTAACATTTTGAATGCATTACTTTTACTTGTAACAGATACACTCTGGTACTTCTACTTTTACTTAAGTACAAGATCTTAGAACTTCTTTCATCTCTGCACACGGCTGCTGTGTCCTCAGCGAAAGTGGAAATCGCCTCTGTTGGCTAGTTAGGGGCAAGCTAGTTAGCTAAGATGGCAATTGTTGAGGGTTAGAAGTGTTCAGCGATTCACCCTCAACTATTTGACAATATAAGTGCAGCATCTGGGGACTCATAGTGCATTGCCATACTTTGCATTGGGACAGACCTATTCACTTAAAATAGCACATTTAATTACGTTAATTACTTTATAAAGTATAAACATTGAGACACAGCATGAGTGTTATTTTCCAGGTAATGGAACAGCGATAGATCCTGACTGGGTAAGCTTTTCGCAATTACACAAAGAATGTAGCATAGTTCATAAGAGCTACCAGCAACTACATGTACATGCATCCAGCAGTTTACGTGTTCATACAAAAATAATTTTCCTCAAGACAGTCACAAAACCATCAATCAGTTACTTCTGTTGATGTACACCTTTTACGTTTTTTTTGTACATTCTTTCTTTTAGGTCTCTTGTCAGATACCTGTCATTACCCACTTGCCCCATAGTTGTCCACTTGTGTGTGTTCCAGCCAAACCCAGACACCTGGCTCCATATTACAGACACTTCTTGACTTGGAGATCCAATCTTAAAGCCCCTGTCACACTGTCCCGAAATTGACACCAGATGGACACACGATAAAGGAAATGCTCAAATTCGGCTCTGATCGTAACAACATCGGGCCATTCGTGAGGGCATCTTAAGCCATCGTATGACCACCGGTGGAGTTTCTTAGGCTCCGGCAGCAACTTCGTGAACGGTGGCAAAATCTTTGGCATGCTAAAAAATTGCCGAAGGACCTTGCGAAGGTTCATTTTCGTGTTGAATTTGTGTGTCATTTTGCCCTTCGTAAGGCCAGCGTGAGGGCATCTTGTCAAATCGTGTCATCTTCGTCTTTACTTTGTGTGATCATCGGTGCCATCGGGCATTTTTCGCCTCACGAAGACAATACGAAGGAAACAAGAAGCTGCCCGATTGTCTTAGGAAGGCAACGCGACTACGTGAAGCCCTCGCAATGCCGTCGTGTAGCCATCGTATTACAGTACGATGACATCGAGATGGGACCACGTGTGCAATGTTTCATTACAGATCGCTTCTCTGCTTGTTTTATTGCACAACAAAATCATGTAAACATATTATGTAAATAACCCAATTTGTGTTCTGTGAAACTGAAAAGGATATTAAAAAATATTTTGTTACTTTCGTTGCAGTTGTATGTCTTAAAGGGCCCATGTCATGGCCATTTCCACTGATCATAATTCCATTGTTGAGGTCTACTAGAATAGATTTATATTGTGCAATTTTCCAAACTCACATTGGTTTCTCATACAGCATCTCTGTAAACTACGTGTATTCACTGAATTTCACTCTCTGCCTTTAACGGCTCGTTGTAGCTCCAATAGCTCCAGCCCCCACCCTCCCTGTGAGCACAGTGTGCTCTGATTGGTCGGGACGTTGTGAATCGCGCTGAGCTCCGTGGAGGTGTTGTTTCCTTGTTAGCGATACACAGCCAAACACAGCCAAACTCATCCTGAGCACACACAAACTCACAGCCGAAGTAAAAACAATAAGTGTGGCTTGATATTGAGTAAGAAAAAGGTTGATAAACGCTGTGAGAATGGGTCTGCAGAGAGAATTTCGCCGCGATCCCAACTGTCTGTTATCAGCAGCAGAGCTGCCTGCACTGAGTGTGTGTGTGTGAGGAAGTCCGTGGATTGGTCAATTTGGACCAATCAGCGGGGGCTTAACGTAACGGCTCCGCGGACGTAACGTAACGGCTCCACGGATTGGTCCATTTGGTTCCGGGTACCGCATGACGTTAAGCCGTACCCGGAAGAAACATTGGACAATGACGTATCAGTGACGAATCTCCAACGAGGCGTTTTGGGGAGGTCTTTTCTGTGTTAGAGTTTTACTCGCTATAGGGTGTACTTTGAGGGTTTTTGACTCTGCAGACCGTTTACATGCATAAAAACCTTCATAACACACAAGGGGACGGGTAATAACTGGAAAAGCATGACATGGGCATGACATTCCTGTTTTATTTAGATGCTTTTATTTTGAAGGCAAGTTTACGGTGTTGACAGGAAGTTGTTGTTGCTATGGAAACAATATGACGGAGAAAACGTAATATTCAATTTCCATCACTCTCGTTCGTTCTCTCTATGTCTGGTCAGACATCAATCTGTTCCACGTAACGCGCCCCCTAGAGGCCTGGAGCATTGTGTGTTTTTAGGTTTGTATGTGTTTTTGGGTTTGTATGTGTTTTTGACTTTGCATATCGTTTTTGTATTTGCAGCGTTTTTCTGTTGCGTTTGTTTTCGGGGTTTGTGTGTTGTATTTAGTTTGCATCATTTCTGTAAATGCAGAGTTTTTTTGTTGTATTTGTTGTCAGGGTTTGTTTGTTTTTCATTTCATTATTTGCAGGTGTTTCCTGCTTATGTATGCGTTTTTGGCCGTTGTTCCGCGTTTGCACCTGCCGGTCACCGTACTGGTCACCATAGTTATTCGAGTTAGGACAATAACTCAATGTTCAAATCCTAACTAAATATACTGTAGGAAAAGGGTATTACATGAGCTTCCTGACTTTCAAAGTCTTAAACGTTTAAACGTTAAACTTTCAATTATACACCAAGTAGTGTTAGCTAATTTGTTTAATCCCTATTGCTGCTCTTTCATTTCTTTTAACAGCCAATGAAAATTCCCCGAAAAACATCTTTGGAATTCGCAACACCTTTAATTTACCTTTAACTTTAATGTATGATAATGTATCTTGCTCTGCTCTTTGTCAATCCGAAAATTTGGTGGAAATACTTGGGCTTACTTCACTTGTTCAGTACAACTGAGCTCAACAGTAAATAGGCCTACTTGCGATTTTGAAGTAAAGCAGAAACTGTTTAATCTAAGTATGGAATACATTCTACTGCAGAACTGTAATGCAATCAATCAAAGTAATTGCATTACGCTCGCTATAACCCATTGAGTCAAACAACTGTGTTGTAGTTGTAGAGTTAGGTAAATGACTGGAGCAGTTGACCCTTGATTTGTTCTCTTTCCGTCAACTTTCCCCCCGTCTGGTGTCTCTACAGGCGCCAAAACTCATTGATGTGATGCCCCACAATGGCAGGTGCATTTATTCTGTCAATTAGATGAAGAGGAAGAAAACAGTTGGACGGCTAAATGATAGAGAAAATGTTCCTACTTTCTCTCTCTTCATCCATCCCCTGTTCCCTCCCCTCTTTTCTGGCTGTCTTTTTATTTCTGGCCTTGGCTCAGCTGACTGGCTCTGTTCCAGGGCCCGCCGAGTGGCTTTGGGTACGGCTGCCAACGCATGTGAGCCCCCGCCACACAGCTCCACCACCGATCCTCATGTGCCAACGCTGGTGGTTGGAGGGCAACGCTGCTGTCGCCCATGGCCCGTGTCCCATGGGAGAGAGCACGCAGGGCGAGGGTGTTAATGCTTTCAGATCTGGTTAAGAGCAGGGTGACAGCTCTGTTACCTGGGTCGTGGGCGGGGGTGGCTAGGAGGGAGGGGAGGGGGACTGGGGGAGTAAAGGGCATCTGCTTCCCTTCCAGCACTCCAACATAAGCTGCCACACACAGGAACAGTCCAAAGGCTACTTGAGTTCACTTTTAATTGAACAATTAAAAATCATATGCTAACTGTAAGCTAACCCTAAACCCATTGGTGGACTGAGACAGTAATTCAGGCCTGGAATTTGACTCAATCAAAGGCTAACCTACAGTATCTGCAGTGCAAACACCCAGACCGCCATATTTGTTGAATGGGTACCAGTCTAGTTATGCATTAGTTCACTTGGGATACAAACATTTGGTAATGTCCAACAATCAATTTCTAAATACTTTCAAGGTATGTGTGAACCCTCACAAACTCAAGTGTAAAACCCCAATCATAGCCCATAGGAATGTGCAGGGCTACACAAAAAACGATTTGCCTACACTTTAAGAGATTAAGACACATAGTCCAAATGTTAAAATGACTTGAGTCTTGTGTAACCCTGGCACAATCAACCCCTGGTCATAGCTTATGAAGCATCACGTTCTTGACTGACTTGGTCCCTTCCTGGCGAACATGAGATGTCTCTGAAGCCATGGTCTTTCTCTTTCTAACCCTCACACTCTGCTACACTTGTTCAGTTTTTTTCTGAGCAATCGCAACCTTTCATTTCACCAGATGACTCAGTGAGGGACTGGTGACAGATCAGTGTGGTGCCGAGAGAGGCGATGACGTAATTTTGACACTTGTGTGCCGTGTGCATGGATTCCAATAATAATCTGCTAAATTATCGCTGGTCCATGGTCAAGTTTTGATGGCATATGCATAGACCCTTATATAAAAAGGTGGGGGGGAAATACATTAATCTACCACTAACCATGTCCAACAAGAGAAAAATCCCTTTAACTGGAGTTTTGTAATAATACAATTATAATTGTTAATAATTCCTGCATGGTTCATTTATCATTATGTATATCTTTCAATGTCTTTAATACTTCGATGTTATGACCCCTTTAAGAACTCAATGTTTAAGGTCCATGTTCAGCGACTAAACTTCCCATGTCTCGGCTGCACTTCTTTTTCTCTGAAATATCTGTTAGCCTACTAAAAAGCGAATTTAGAGTCGTAAACTCTGATGAAGATTGAGATATAAGACACTGGCAGCCTCTGCATGGGTCCTGATGCTGCCCAATGTAAAAACCATGATTACTGTAACTTCTACATTTAGAATGACCTTACAGTTACAGAGGAATAAATGAGGAACCTGGGAAAAAGCTTGGTTGCTTCTCCTGTTTGGCTGCTGCCTTCACTGCCAGTGGTCAGCGGGTTTCCCAGAGAAATAATGTTGTCTCCTGTCAGCCCTTCCATTCCTCCTGTCCGAGTTCCTAGTGTTAGTGTGCCAGTCAGGCAAGGAGATAAATAAATGATGAAATGTGAAATGAATAAAAACATGAATGACTGTGGCGATGACACTGTGTGACAGCCCAGAGATGGGAATTAGGAGCCAAAGCAGTGCTAAAGCTGGGTTATTGGGCAGGGGCCCCGCTAACGAGCCGTGAGATTGAATTTGACACGTTCGAAGAACAGGTGCTCGTTTATTTTCCCAAATAAAAGGACTGCGTCAAAACTCCACCGTCCAAAACAACACATAACAATGTAAACCGGTTGACTGTTGGGTCTTTGTGCAATTTCAAAGTAATCTTATTTTAAATAATTTTTCTTCAGGAGTGTTTGTGTTTGTTAATCTAGCTCGACGCCATCCCTCTTCAGATGTTGTCGGACCCCTTCCGGCGCTGTACCGGCATTTTGCCGGGCGCAGGTGTGGTAGTGTGGGCAATAACAAGCGCTGAGTAATTACCACAGCCATATCCATAACAGCCCTAAACCCCCAAAGTGTGCTCAGGGTACCCCTCTACCCCCTCATCTCCTCCACCACCTCTCTCCATCCTCTCCTCCCGCTATCACGCTCACTCCGGGTAAATCATAGAACTGGGCTCGGGTCCAGGGGCCTCTCTGCCGCTGCCCGGTTTCTGGCGGGCAGGGAAATAAAGCCGGACGGGCCTCTAGGGATGCTCTAATGTCAGCGTTAATTGTGAGTTATGGGGAAACATGGCGAGAGCGCGGAGGTCAGGGCTGTCAGCAATCACACTCTTCAGGCAGAATTTACCACAACGCTTCCTGTTTATCCCCCCATCAACGGCGGAAAACGCAAGGAAATTAGCATTAGCACACCGATCTGTTTCTATCACACATCCCTCCCTTCTTTTGCGGTTCTCATCTCCACCCTCCCCAGCTGGCTATGTCACCGTCTACGGTTACAGTATGAGATGGTGTGGACCGAAATTTGACAGCGAGTCCTTTTATTTCAGCAGCTTTGGGAAATATAAGATTTTTAATACCTCTGAACAGGGTAATATTATGATGTTATTCATTTAATGAGAAAAACTAAAGTCTCTGGCTCCAAGGCGTTATGAGAGCAGTAACGGCTCTCATGATGGACCATTTTTCTCTATGAGTCATTGCACACTCTGAACCCAGTGTCGATCCCCCAATCTCTCATTAGTGCGTCGGTACAGAGCCAGATTAGCTAAAACAGACGGTGTCAGAGTGTGTAATGAGCCAACTTCCATGTCATAGACATCAGGATGAAGGCCAGTTAAAAAGACATTAAGTGAGGGATATTCCCTTTTTAAAATATGATTCTATGCGAAAGAGCAGCGGAGATGATAGAGATCAGAGATGTTTTGGTACTGAACACTATATTAATGTAATAGTTTCCTCTGTAATTTACAATTTCAATTTGAGTAGCCCTAATACACTTATATAATTCAAAAAATTGCTTCCGTACCTTCTAAATGTTCTCAAACCAATATAACTGTATCTTGTAATTTGTTGCCGTCTACTTTCTTTTATGACAAAAGCCCGCTTAATTTCTCTGGTTTGGATTCAGATTTAATGAAAAATGATAGATAGAAGTCATTCTGTGGTCTCTATACTGGCTGCTCTGACCAATTGGACAACCCAGTGTAAGTTTTCCAAAAAAGTCTTCATTTCGATTTCTATACATTTCTTTTGATATTAATAACAGGAAACAAGTACCCAAAGCGGCAGTATATTTATGTAAAATAACATCCTGATTCTGTCAACCTTGTTAGTGAACAATTGTCTTTTTAAAACCCAATATTCATTCTTCTTTTAGCTCTGTTTTGGTCTCCTCCTGCGAAATATTGAAGCATGCTAATGACACATGTCCTTAAGCAAAAGTAAGTGATTAAGAGACAATGCTAGTGCTAGTGTGCCAAATATACTAACACATCGAAAATAATCTTGAAAGTGGGAATACAGAAGGGATGATTTCTCATCCTCGCAGTTTGCAGGCCGTGCCTCGGATGCAGAGGAATGAGGTAGCATTACTTTAACAGCTGTGCAAACACTGCTAATGCCTGCTTCTGCTGGTTCCTCTCTCAGTCTGAAACACTGCTAATCTTAGCACATAGTCCCTGTGACTTTATCTTGAAGCCCGCAGAAGCAAACCAATGTGCACCTCCAAAAATAACGTCCTCCTCCAGCGCCAAATGACTGAGGTGTTACAGAGGATTTGATAGACCTGAACCTGAGAGGGTTTACCTGCAGGCGCTTAGTTAGGTGACATAATATTATATAATGCAAAATAACACAACATTGCTGACCATAATGTTCAAAAGCTCTTTATGTTTCTCATACTGCCTGTGATGCAGCACCTCTTTTCACCCTCTGTCTGAAACCAGAGCCCAGTCTGCTCTGATTGGTTAGCTGGCCAGCTATATTTTTGTTTGGTCCACGGCCTGGAGTTGTCCCCCCCTTAGTCTACCACGTACAATGTGATGGAGTGCTAGCCAATAGAAGCGTGAGTGTCACATAGTGATGTCATAATGTTACAAAAGAAAACAAAGAGGCATAAAAAGGGGGGCGTTTCAGACAGGGGGGGGGGGGGGGGGGGGGGGGGTTGTCGGAGAGAAACTCCCTCCGGGGTGAACTTTTGGAATTTAGCTTCGCAAACCATTTACATGCACAAAATCCTGTACAACACACAACAGGTAAGGGAGACCCCAAAAGTGCATAATAGGGCCTCTAACTTTCTTTATTTCCTACTAAGAGGTCTAATAACCATTACCATAGAAAACAAACATGCAAACCAAATCCAAATGTAATCTATGTCCTTTCATAGTTTATATAAAATGTTGTTGTAAATATTAAAGGCTTTTGTAGCTCCATCATTCTACTTGTGGATGATCAGAAGCATATACATACTTACAACACACAACAAATGACCATCGTAAATACAAAAATATAATATAACTGTCTTCGAGTACAGTTCAAATAATACAAGTGCAGAGTTTTCTGGACTTGTATTTGCCTTTGATTGATAATAAAATATTGTCCACGCAGCACTTTGTCCACCTCCCATATGATTAATCTGGTGCTGGTTGATAGGGTTATGTTTCTATTTGCATTTATTGGTACACTCAATGAAGGGACTTGAAGTGGCTTCCCCCTGGACTCTCACCAAGTGGACACTGACCACAGTGAGTCTCGTACACAGAGACACAGTATGTTAACCAGACAGGGACTCTCATGAATAATACACAAAGGACATCATAGACAATCCTGCACACATAACTCAGCTGCCCCCCATAAACTCCACCACCACCCCCCCCTTCTCCTGTTTTCCATAAATAATGCATTTAAAGGAGGAAGAGCTTGTTTACTTGTGGTTTCTGTGGTTCTTCTCAGGCAAATTATTTTCCTGTTTGACTGATGGGTCAACATAAGGCCAGGGGGAGACTTTATTTTCAATCCCCTTACCTTTTTTAATGTATTTTTGTGTGTGGGTGTGTTTGTGTGTAGATATCTAACGGAGAATCCTCTGTTGCATTGTAGGAGGCAGATCAAAAAGAAGGACTGTCAAAATAACAATGTTACAGTGTGCAGTGGAGGTCTTTGTACTAATAATTTGAATGGGACATTGCAAGTTCAGTATGTGGCAGAAATGCCCAGAGAGCCACGCTGGACTGTTTGTGTAGCATGGTCGTTCTTTATCAGAAAAGGCAAACACTTCCTCAGTTTGTTTACCTCATCAGATGCCGTTCCCAACTACTGGGAAAAATCCTTGGTCGTTCAAAGACTTTTTCAAACAAATTCCACCATTTGTCTCCCGAGCAAAGTGTTGACGCAAAGCAAAACGCAACCCAGAAATGCAATATGTGTACAGTACTTGGGGACAATTAAAACCATCTATAATGAATGAGTCTAATGAAGAGGCTCAGACAGAGCATCGCTGATCCCCTGACCCGCACATGAAAAGAGAAGCAATCGGCAGAATGCCTACAAAGCGTCCTCCCTGCCTCTTTGAAGTGACATGGAAAACTCGCCATCTGGCGTGATCATCACATTTTCACTTTGTCAGTCCTTAAATCATGCAGCAACTTCACTGTGCTACGTTTCTCCTCCATACTGCTAAACTCAACACAACTGCTGCTCTATTTTCCAGTAGCGGGCTGTGCATTTCACACCTAGGTCTCCAGTAGTTTCCTTCCTGAATAAATCCACCTCTTAATACCATCATTATGATGTCACGCCTATAGAAACCATTAATATTATACAGAAACGCAGTATAACAGGGCCTTGCATCACAGACAGGTATCTATTGTAGCGAGAATGAATGCCATTACAAAAGCAAGAAACTAAAATTACACAATTCAGCAAGTCCCCTTTCACTGCAGTCACAGCTGCGCCACATACATCATCTCTGGCAGAAGCAGCAATACTTACTTAATAAAATAACATTCATTTTACAGTAGATCCACTCGGGTTTCCCAAAAGTTTTCAAAATCAATGTTGCTTCTATGTGTTCAGCCGTGCTTTGGTGTCTCGCCGCTGCCTTGGTTAGACACGTCAAGTTTGCAAACCCTCTATGGCTCCAAACACCAAGTCCATCAGTTGTGAATATCAGGCATTCCCAGCAATACAGTTTGCAGTGCCGACATCATCTTACGCCCTCTTGATGGCCCCTCGTGTTGGTCAATGCAATAATGGTGTTGGTCAATGCAGTTTCATTGCCATTTATTTTAAACTTCAAGCGCCCGCACTGTTGATTCTGAAGGGCTCAGGCATATTTCTATGACCCAACAACACATTCTGACTTAAATATGATTGGATAAAGGCTCCAACATTAACAACCATGACTGGACCCAGTGCAACCGAGCGCAACACAGAGAAAAGCTAATCGATGAAGACAATAGACTATTATACAATAATTGTGTACATGTTACTGAAAAAACTCTATTAAAAGGTAAGTCAGTAATTCTGATAGTGTGTAGGCCAGCAGAGAAGGACTTGCTGGCCCTGGCGGCCCACCTCACTACTTTTCGTTGGAGGCTGCACCTTCACGGAAATTTAAATAATACGTATGTAATGTTGGAGTATATATTTCCTATTTTTTGACTATATATTTCCTATTTTTGTCTTTATTGGACATTTACCTTTTCAATTATAGGGTTGTATATATGTATGTATATATATATATATGCATATTATATGCATATTATATTTTTATTACATTTTATTTTGTTTTATCTTGGACATTTTACCTTAAATTCTTAAATAGAAAATATATATATCCTTATTTATTAATTAAATGTATGTGCTATCCTACTTCAACTTTTAATGTTAAAATACATATTTTAATTTAAATGTATCTTCTTTTTTTTTAATTCTAAAACGGAGCAAACTGTCCAAAAATAAAAATTTCCGCGGGATGTATTACGTTTTCTGATTCAGATTCAAGTTCACCACACAATTAAAAATCCTATGGGCCATAAATGAAAACATAAAAGCATATAACTAACATATTTATATTGTTGTCCCTCACCAAAACAAACTGTCATATTCTGCACATTTCTTATACTATCTACATACATCTTATAAGAGTATAATACATATGTTTAATATCAGTTAAAATAAGTGCTTAAACATAGCAATGTTAACTATGTTTAAGCACTTATTTTAACTGATATTATAAATAGAAAATCTTGAAATCTTGAAAGGGATGTGCAAAATAGTCATTATATACAGTCTTTAATTAACTATTAGTAGAGAATAACGAGTAATGAATATACTTTATAGAGATCCTATTAATATCTAATAATACAAATAATAAAATTCAATAACGTGCTTTAACCACCAGGTGTCCCTTTCTATCAGCTGTGCACCGTTATGGTGTAAATACAGCCTATCTACCAATTGGATCAAATATAAGTCAGCCGAATTAGTGTTGATACTGCAAGGAGACGTATTGTGTGAAAAGAAATGTAAGATGTTGTTTAATTGCTGATATATTTAAGATCCACGTCACGTTTTCAGTTTTGGCGGCAGTTGTTCCTGTTTGTCTAGAAGTCTTCTCATCAGGGCTCTATAAATACAGAACTACGGCAGATATGTAATATTTAATGCAGCCGAACCGTGTACTACAATGCCGTTATGTGATGACTTTCAAAGAGAAAAGCAAGCACACTCGGAATAAAGTATTATTTTATTTTTAAAATTTTTTTTCGGATTTCACATCGCATAAACCCCATTTCCCAGCGTGCATCGCGGCTAAACCATCCAATCAGCGAGCTGAGGATCTTGCCTATGTCTATTTCCGGTATTGCTTATGACGGGTGTATTCCTTCACATTTACATTTTAATTTACATTAAAGTATTTCGTGAGGCCTTCTAATTTTTTTTTAGATATAACTACGGTTCTAGTTGAAGAGTTTGTAAATTAACATGAACCGAAGCTGTTGCCTGGTAACGCAATCGCACAACGTCACGTCCGTTAATTCCACAAACACACACATGGATTAACATCGATTTAATACATTAATGCAGCCTTTGTTTCTGCTAAAAGAAGTGTCGACCAGCTGGGGCAACAAGAAAATCGGCGAAATCGAGTGTGACTATTAAAAAATAAATCATTATTATATTAATATTGACAATAACAACCGACCGTCGGGGTAGCATTTGCTTGGCACTTCCGGGTATTTCTCCACTGGTTGGGCCATGTTAACAATACCGTGTAACTGTCACGTTTGAAGGGACAAAATCGTGACATCTTCACGTCTCCCAGCATGGTAAATCGTCACATGTTCACGTCTTGCCGTGATACCGGGTTGAACGAGGCCTAGCCATACCGAGCGAGGCCGAGCGAGGCCGAGCGAGGCCGTGTAGTGGAAATGCGCCATTAGTGTCATATAATGGGTACACTCACTGTCGATTCATATGTTTCCACATTAGCATGGACACGACTTTGTGATCAGTAGAAATAGTAGCTCATGTGTTCTCTCGGCCCCCTGTTCCTGTTTTATGTATAAACTCTGCTTCTTAAGTGTAAGTGATGCAACACCTCAGTGCATCTAAATATGGCAGTGTTAAATATGCACAGAGAAATCCATCTTACGCCGTAAGCGTAGGTGCAACCGTCACCACCACCACCAGCACCCTGTCCACCCAACCTGACAAAGTGTGAGCCAGGCCCTGAACCTGGCAACACCGACGTGTGATCCTCACTTCAAGGTCTATAAATTATTCAGGTCAGACAGTAATGACAAACCCATCAAGTTGTTGCTTTCTTGACAGTGATGCTTGATGTTGGGCGGCCAGCCGCAGACTGGAACTCTCTGCAGGCTGCACAGTTCTGTTCCTGTGTCATCGTAGCATTTTTATTTCTTCCAATAATCAGTCAACCCTGGAACTTGCATTGATACTTGTAAAGAAGGAATATAGTGAGGAAATAGAATAAGCAGGCCATTACATTCATATGGAAGAGGATTAGGGCCACATTTTTCAGTTATGAGATTAAAATATTTTTGTTTTGATTTAATTCACAATTCTGAATTTTTCACTCAGATGTCTGACTTTAATATCAGAATTCAGTTTTTTTTTTTTTTCATATCAGAATTCAATTTTTTTTTTGTTGTTGTCAGATTTCACATTTTGCCCTAATCCTCTTCCGTGGTTCATGCAGGGAAGAAACTGTGTGCTGGGTTCCAGAAAAAAGATCACCATTCTTGGTTGAGAAGATCCCATTTCACCGAAAAGAAGGCAAAGCCGACTGAAACTATCCCAACACCTCAGCATTACACGTGAGATGTAGCCTGCAGCATTGATGTACAGTGAACATCATAACATACTGAAACTAAGCAGGTTATATTTATTAAGTTTGGCATCAGACAATACATTTGTATTCATATAGTCCAACATTATAAGCATATAACCAGCATCTATAAGTTGTTAAGTTGCATATTCTATTATTGATGCACCAATAACTAGTTGAGCAACGATCCAATAAGGAGTCTTAATCTCCATCACATGCATGCGGTAAAACGGCTAAGCTCACACTGCTCACACTGTTCAAATTATTTGAACTTTGACTTTGTTTCCTTCTGCCCTCTCGACGTGCAACTAATCAGATCACAGCTTTATGTAGCGGCGCAAGCTACCGGGCGAAGTTTTTTTTTGAGGACATTGCGTATAATGTTCTGCCGGCTAACTAGCCTTACAATCACTAATTGTAATTGCATCCAATATATTTACATATATGTATATTTCATATAACTGCTACTTCAATTGCCTACTGGATTTCATTTGAACATGCATGTCTAACCCCTAGATTCCACCGGGTCCGTCTGCGCCGCGGTTTTGGTCCGGCCTCCTCCAGCGTCATAACCCACCGGGCGCGTTTCAGAAGCGTTTCAGAAGCGTTTCAGAAGCGGAGCGTCTTGCCTGCCGGCTCGCAGTTTTGGTTGATTCATCATCATAATTATTCTATATATATAATTTACACAGTGCCTGTAAACCGGAGGAGAACGCTGGCATTTCTCCTCCTACTTGAAAGACTACGGAGGGATAGGGTCTGCAAAATTAGTTTATTTTGGGGATTGACTGGATGCTCTGACTGGTCCACTTCCTGCCCGGCGCTATGCAACGCCTCGCGTCGCGTCGAAAATAGACTTGCATCCTATTTTTAGCGGAGCCCAGCGCCGATACGCTTCTGGGACGTTTCTAGCCGTAACGCAGCGCGTCTGGTGGAATAGCTCCCATTGACTAGAGTGGCCGCGATCAGTCAATGGGTGCTATTCCACCAGACGCGCCGCGTTACGGCTCAGAAGCGTCCCAGAAGCGTCTCGGCGCTGGGCTCCGCTCAAAATAGGATTGAAGTCTACGCGAGGTGTTGCAGAGGCGCCGGGCAGGAAGTGGACCGGTCAGAGCATCCAGTCAATCCCCAAAATAAACGAATTTTGCAGACCCTATCCCTCCGTAGTCTTTCAAGTAGGAGGAGAAATGCCAGCGTTCTCCTCCGGTTTACAGGCACTGTGTAAATTATATATATAGAATAATTATGATGATGAATGCATTTTTTTACCACTAAAATACAGCAACACATCTTTGATTCATGTCGTTTATAACTGGGATATTACAATTATTATTAACTTTGTCTGTACAAAGTAGCCTGTCCAGGAAATGTGCCCAAATCAACAAAAACTGCGAGCTGGCAGGCAAGACGCTCCGCTTCTGAAATGCTTCTGAAATGCTTCTGAAACGCGCCTGGTAGGGTATGACGCCGGAGGAGGCCGGACCAAAACCGCGGCGCAGCCGTGACGCGACGCAGACGGACCCGGTGGAATCTAGGGGTTAGGCCATCTGCGAAATATTTCAAAAATAAATGTAAGGGTAAGCGAAGAAACAAAAAAAATTGTGACAAGAGATGACCAAGTGTGAACGTGAATTTACTTCAGTGTGTGGAGATTTCTCAAATTTCCCGGTGTATGCTTATGTGTGCATCTTTAAAACCTTAAATGCACGTTTCGGAACACGTGGCTACATGCATGTTCAGTGTTTGTGTGTGTGTATGTGTGTGTGTGTGTGTGTGTGTGTGTGTGTGTGTGTGTGTGTGTGTGTGTGTGTGTGTGTGTGTGTGTGTGTGTGTGTGTGTGTGTGTGTGTGTGTGTGTGTGTGTGTGTGTGTGTGTGTGTGTTTGTGTGTCACATACGCCGCTGGTCACAGGTGAGTGTCATGTGTGATGATCATTATTGCCATACACCTGCTCCGCTCCCGCAATTAACTTTGCCGATGCAAATGAGCCTTATTGCATCACTGAGGCCTCGCCTCCTCCCCAACAGACTAGACGATGTTCATCTGCTGGATCTAATTAAGGTAATGAGAGAGGGAGGGAGGATGGAAGGATGGACGGAGGAGTGGAGGAGCAAAAGAGGAAGATGGAGGGGGAGTGGGGAAAAAATGCGTAAGGTGGAATGACAGAGGAATGGGGATGAAAGAAGTTGGCACAAGAAAAGAAAATATAGGGAAGCGGTAGCGAGAGGTGTGTGTGTGTGTGTGTGTGTGTGTGTGTGTGTGTGTGTGTGTGTGTGTGTGTGTGTGTGTGTGTGTGTGTGTGTGTGACAATGTATGGTCTGCAGGAGTGAATCTGACTATATACAGTAGCGACATGACATCAAGGGAAGTCCCCTGCAGTGTGTGTGTGCTTTCTGTATACAGTATATATTATACAGGATTACATGTATCTGTGTTTCAAAGTGTGTATAGGGTCCTTTTATTGTGTGTGTGTGGGGGGGTGTGTGTGTGTGAATGATGAAATGTCAGAAGAAAGGACGGAGAAGAGAGAGGAGACAGCAGGTGTTCTGACAAGGACAACAGCAGTCACACACACTCACACACACACACACAAACATACAAAACACAGTACAATATAATTATGTGGCATACAAATAAACAAATACAAATAAAGTAAAAATGCAGTGACACATGCACACTTGGAACTTGACAATCAACTTTCCTGCAATGTTAACTATGTTGAAGCACTTATTTTAACTGATATTATACATATTAATTATACTCTTATAAGATGTATGTAGATAGTATAAGAAATGTGCAGAATATGTTTAATGGTGGAGGTACACAGATATCGATAGATGTCTTGTAATGCACTGTTGATGAACCTGTGATCCAAGTTTTTCATTCATTGCATAACTACACCGTAGTTGTGTATATGATATGTCAATAAACCTTAGAAAATCTTGAAATCTTGAAAGGGATGTGCAAATAGCCATTATATACAGTTTTTAATTAACTATTAGTAGAGAATAACGAGTAATGAATATGCTTTATAGGGATCTGCAGATACATATTTAGTCTTCTCAAGCACCCACTATCAAATATCTCGCCTGATTGTTGGCTGAATTCACTGAATTTTACTCAGGTGTAACTAAAGTCTGATTTAAGGGTTGTTTATATTTCACATCATTAATCCAAATCTGTAAAGTAACTAAAATAAATGTAGTGGAGTAAAAATACCAGGTTAACCTTAAAGAAAGCCCTCAGGATTATAAAAGACCCCATCACCCCAGCCACAAACTGTTCTGTATGCTGCCGTCTGGCAGGCGGTACCGCAGCATCCGGACTAAAACCACCAGACTCAGGGACAGTTTCATCCCACAGGCCATAAGACTATTAAACACCTGAACTTAGAAACAACATCCATAACATTCATCTGGCTGCTACTTAGAAATTATTTATCTAATATATCATATTCCAATCACTTGTATATAGACTCGTATTGCACTATTTCACTATTTTCACTCCCATAGCTGAGGATTCTGGGTAGTGTAGTGTCTTCTGCCATCCACACACTCTGAAAACATATTTGTTTCTCCGAATCGAAAGGGGAAAATACAAAAGCATTGTACACAATTTAAACCAATCAATGTTGTGTAATTAACAAGGATAATCTGGTGTTTTTGAGTTGATGAGTAGTGCAGATATCACTGTAAATAAAATCACAACAATCTATTTGACACAGCTGAAGCTCTGGCCTTCCTTAAAAACGAACTAATTTAATAAAAATCACAGTTGTATTACACACAATGCACTGTTTTTTGAGAACAAACATTGGTAAATAATGCACCATAATACATTCTGACGAAAAATAAAAATGATTATGAATACAAATAAAATAAAAGAAGCCTCCTGTGAGTTACTACAAGCTATAAAGTAGATTTTAAAAACGTTTTATAGAATAAAAGCTCACTGCTGGACGTTGCAGAAATGCGTGTGTGCACCACGACAAAGGAGCCTCATTCACTTTACATTGGGGTTGTTTGCATGGTGCAGACACGTAAATGTAGCAAAGTTCGTGACTCCACCACGCACTGCTGTGTTAAGCAGTCGTGGTGGAGTCACGCATTCTGGTGAGACCAGGTTGTAGAAAACAAGAAGTTCTCTGCAACAACAGTTTGCACCTCTTTCACAGTTTCAGGGTTTTGGTACAACAACCAAGGACTCTACCATACCAAAGCAATTTGAGGTTTCTATCACTGAATTATTTTCAATTGGATTGTGTATTATTGTCTAGTTGGGGTCTTTTTTATTTTACTGTTATTTTGGAATCGTTTTTCATGAGACAGTCAATTTAAATATTTGTCCTATGCCATATTCACATTCATTTGTAACACACACGTAAGGGTAACAGACACACATCTTTAACAAATGTAATGCAATGAATAAGCTTAATTGTCACAGAAGCACACATAACGTCATATCTAATATTTAAATAAATAATTTCCTTGTCACTAAAGCATTGACGACGCTATTTTTCATCCTTAAATGCAGGCATTAAGTTACATGTTCACGTTCTGCTGCCACAATAAGTCGGTTTCTCCAGTGTAATGATAATAAAATGCTAAGTAAGTATTGGTAATAATATTAATAAAAACAACAAGGTTTGGGTTTGTTCGTTTAATATGATGAACGTTAACCGGTAAGCTTCAATAATCAACTCCAGCTCAACAAACCATATTGCAATATCTACGTTAACGTTATTTCTGGAACCATCTGGAAATGTGAGATTCATATTTTTCAGATACACAGATCTTATAGTGAGGTTAATCTCAGTACGCTGGTCGTCAACACTACCGTGACGCTAGCTGTCTGCATCGTCGAGCATAGCTATTTTAAATTAACAATAACAATGCATACAGTTAGCAAACTAACTAATGTACAAGCATGACCTTATTTTACCAACCTCACGAGAAGCCTTTTGTTCTACAGTATAATCCTTCTTAATGTTTAGTGTTTGTGCAAGGCCGGATGTTTTCAGTAGTGTGTGTGCGAGGTGAGTTTGAATGTTGGCCTACACGGCCCTTCATACACAGTGTGCTAAGGGAATTGTTGGCTGTGGGGCTTTTACAATACAAAATGATATAGTTCTACAAGTAACCAGTGTGGCATATATGTCTTAAAGAGAATAAGATATGTGGTAATGATAAATAGACCTCAATGGGAAGAAAACATATGAATTGTAATTGCAATATTTGGAGAAAAAAGATACAAAGCGATTGTACATTAAGAATGATCAGTATTTAGACTGAATTAGTCCCTGTGTCCACATAGAGCCTTTCCCTAAAGGCTGGTGTGTAGGGGGCTTTTAGCTGTTGATAGACAACCAACACAACTGATCATCAACCTGATAGATAATGTTATGTAACTCAGAATAATAGAGCTTATGCAAGAGACATCTTTTTCGTCACTATGAGACGGAAGTCATTGCGGTTTCGCCCACTGAGTAAAAGTTATTTTAATGTCTCAAAAAAGTGACTTTAGTTGGAAAGAGCTATTGCAAATTGGCTATGCAAATTGAATTTGTCCCCTTTATTTACAGATCGAAAAGCTTAAGAAAATTATAGGAAATGGAGTGCTGCAAAAAGCAGAAACTACTGAAATCAGGATTTGTGTCAATTAAAAACTCAGGGTTTACTTTTATGACAATGTGTCCAAACCTGTCCCAACACAACCAGAATATACATTTTAATTTGCCAACAAATTCTACCTTGAAGTAGGACCAAGCGTTGATGGTTGTACGCATTATGGCTTTACTTTGCCTATTCCCCCGCATCGAAATCAGGTACTGTACATAGAAAAGTCAGGAAACCGGATTCATGGAAACATGTCAATGTTAATGGACCACTGGATGCATGGTAAGTTATACAGATTACATATGAGGCCAACTGCCTCATGCTCCTTTTACATCTCAGTCTGAATGAATGCGGAACAAATGTAAGGGCAGAAATGGCTTTTGCACCTGTAATTTGTGCTATTGGTGTAAATAGCTCCTGTTAGCTCGGTTGCTATTGTTTCTGCATCAAAAACAGCATTGAATCATATAGTAATTTCCTATTGTGAATGTATTGTTAATTCAAAATAACAATCAACTAATGTAAATTCAATTCAGCATTACAAAGTCAGTTCCTTTGTTCTGTGTTTCCTGATTTCACCACGCCATCTGTGGTTTCTAGGGTTGTGAGAGATGGCCCTTAAAAGGGTCAGTGCCATGCGAAGCTATTATCTATTCTGCTATAAATTGGTGCGTTGTCATTAACATTCCTTTGGTGTCCTCTGTGAGTCCTGCAGGCCGGTTTCTTGACCCAGGGATCATGTCAACAGAAAGGTTATGGAACATTTATTCAAGGCAGTTCTGCCATCATTAGGCCCTGTAATAAGTTCATAATGAGGGTGAAACATAGTGCCACTTTGACCATGTATATTATAATGAAAATTACAGCAATCAAACAGTGACATAAGGTAAATAATACAAACTAAACAAATACTTAGACAGCCATGCTACAGTAACCTGCCTTTGTCCATTGTTTCTGGTAGCTTTGTAGAGGGTATAGATAGCATCTTCAATCACCCATTGAAAAAGGCTGTGTAATGGCAAGGTACAGTGGTGCAAATATCTTAAATATACAGTACACTTATACAGGTATCGATTATTTTGCCCCGTCAACATAATTCCATTGCCAACTGCTTTCCGCTGTAGGTAATACGACTATGAATAAGTAACCCCACATAAGGCAATGAGATATATCCCTTAAAGATGAAAGAGTTTAGTTGTGTTCTTCAGCCCTGACTGATGTAAAGGCTCTGCTTGGCAGTTCAGTGTCAGTGAGGCCTAACCCTAACCCTAACTTCAAATGTATCCAGCTTCAGTACAAGTCGGAACACATTGTCCATCTAATGCACCATTCTTTGTCCAGTGTTTCTGTAATGCGTTCAGAAACACAAGGCTTCCAAATGATATATCTTTATGACATCAGAGGCTCTTCAAATTCTGGTTCCTCATTGCCAGTTGCTATATGAGCTGTGCATGCTGAGGCTAACCGAGTGTGGACTTGCTAATAGACAATGACTGTCCCACTGCCAAAGAACGCTGAGCCTCTCACACTGTCGAATGATATGATTTAAAGGCATAATCAATTTATGACAGACATTATTTAGTTCATATAAAATACTCAACCAAAGACAATCATAATCCAAATTGAACGTCCCGCACTGAACGGGGGGTAAACACACTTTGTCTGGAAACATTTCTGGTAGAACAACTGATTCTCATATATGCATAGTCCAATCATTTACTGCTTTACCTTAAAATAAAACAAAGCATTCCCAGATGAGTTTAGTAGACTTTACTTCTTTAGCAACATATGATTTAAAACGATTTTGCATTCAATATTCAGATATTGTTCTGTCCTGCCACCTTGCCATTATACTGTATGTTCTAAGTATGAACCACTACAGTGCAGGTGGGGTTCACCATCCATTATTTAGTAAACGGTACCAAATATTTCCCATGTATGATTGTCTCTGTTTCTTTGTCTCAGCTGTCCTCTCCCCACTTCTCCTCCGAACCTCCTTCTCCTCTGGATTTCTTTTCTTTCTGTCAACCTCCGCTGGGTTTAATCTGACTAGCCGCTGTGGTGACTGATTGACCGGTGAATGAGCTGTTTATTGGATGCAAGGGAAACAAATTGCAGTTTGACGTGTTCCCCGAGTTGTCTAATGAGAGCCGGGATGAAGTATATCACTCTCCGCTTCTGCTCTCCTCTCTCAGCATGGGCTAAACCCAAAACAAGGTTTGGACCTCTGCCAGGGCAATCTCAATCATTCTGATGCACCGAGAACTGTGTGTGTGTGTGTGCGCGTTGATGTATGAAAATTGAGAAATAGTCAAAGAAATGCTCAACATACCTTCAGAATTAGCTTTGTACTCACTCATACATATATTTGATGGCATTTCTTTCTCATTAAATATGTTATACATTATTTATTATTTTTGTACTTCATCAAAAACACTGAAATCACTGCACACTAATAGAAATATGTACTAATGTTAGCCAGCCATTTTTTATTCAAGATTCCTCTCTTATATAAGTCTATTTCACCAAGCCATAGACAAAACTCTCGCAATGAATTAATGAAAAAGATAAAGCACCCATACTTATAACACCTACGTGCAATATTTTGTGTCTTTGTTGCCTATCTTGTCAAGTTTCCTGCCTCAAGTGAAAAGCACACATATCCTTTAAAATACATTACCTACAAACACAAAGGTTTCATTTTGAGTATCTGAGAAATGATTTGCATAAGAAACATGTTGCACTCCCTTCCCCTCACCACTCCAGGTGTTATACTGCCTGTGCAAGCTGAGGCACTTGGGTGATCAGGTGTTCATATCCCACTTCTGACAGACAAGAATAGCATTTATTTTAAAAGACCAGTTCACTTAAATTAAGAAAGAAAAGAAAGACATATTGCTGCATAAAGACCAGCGAACGCAACAGTGAATTATTACCACCTTGTAAATGTGCTAACATCTGGCAATTTGCATATCCAACAGACACGGAGCAACATTAACATGCATTTGTAGTTCTGCTTCTGGAGACACGTTGAATCTAAGTCCAATATTTCACTCTACTTTTAGCTCTAGTTTGGTCTCCAACAACTTCTGAGGGAAATATCTGGCATTCCAACTGCTAAATTCTTCACTCATTCACCAGCTAACCTTATCTGCCTACCGCAGGAAAGTTGATAGCCGTAATACCAAAACAATGAGCTGAAAGACCCTAAATGGTTCATTAAACTATAAGGGAACTGCAGATTGGGATGTGTGATAAACCCTTGTAGTTTTGTCATTTTGAGTGACCCCATTCAAGAAGTGATTCAATTGTTAATTGACCTAAACGTATTATTGCAGCATCAAGCTTTGGACATACGTGCTTTTAACAAGACCCACAATGCATTGCGTCTGGGCTTTGAGAAGCCCCTTGGAATTGCATAGACGTTGAAGCTAATGTCTGTAGTGGCCAAACGCTGGTACTGCAACTATGTGTCAGTCAGTCACGTCATTGGGCCCGAATATACTTTTTCCTATTAACTTCAATTGGGAAAGACATGTCGGTGAATCAGCGGACTTTTTTTTTAAACTACCCAGAAGGAACACTTTTATAGCCCTTATTTAAATCATTAGGATTCAGCGCTGCCGATTGGAGATGCTCTCTGGGCCTCGATGTGGATACTTTTGCTTTCAGGCCATTTTGGCTCCATGCACCACAGAGCTCATAGGAATTAAAGGGTCCCACCGCCATGGCTGTATCCAGTTCTCTTTACATCGATTGATTTTAACTGCACATTTGCATATCGATGATGGCTACGCCATGTATTCTGTAATCCTTTGAAGCATTGGTTGGATGTTTCCAAAACCCAAGGCAGAGAGTTAGAATCTAATCCAATAATCCATTTTGATGGGAACCCAACATTTACAACATAGAAACCTCTGGAAATGTCACAATGACAACGTACTACAGTCAGACTTTTTTTTTGAGGATTGGAGTTTGAGCTATTTAACTTCAATAACATGTTTTTTCAAAATAAGATTTTGCCCATTCTGTAACCGTTAAAGTTCTAAAAATGCAAATAAATAAATAACAGTCTTTATATTCCTTCTAATCTATGTGCACAGAGTGTGATTCCTCCACGCTTCCTCCAGTGACATCCCATCACGGGGCCCATGCTGAGCGTGGCTATTTAACGGTAAAGATTTAGTATTCATGCGGCGGGCTGCCGGATCGCAGCACTCTCATAAAAGCTCACCCTGAGTCCATCACCAAACAAACGGAGCTGCGTGTTTTCTTGATTTATTAGAGCCGCCCTCCCTTCTTGTTCTCCTTCTCCTCCTCTTAATCTTTCATTATTGTCTCTTCCTCCTCCCCTCCTTCTGTGTTACAGTGTAAGGGCACACGTCTACTTTTCTACCCGTGTGTGTGTGTGTGTTGCTGTCATTGTGATCAGGCGTGCATGAGTGCAAACAGTGTGTGCATGTCACATGACGTCCTTAATGACAATCTGTCTGTGATCTCACATTTCTCCCTTCAGCTTCTCCTGTTGATGAAGCATGATGCCTTCCTTTTGTTGCCCTTAATGGAGGCTTAACGTCTCTACTCACAGATCAATATGACTCTTATGAATTATTTGCTCCGCGGCTGTTTTCTTTCCCTTTTTTTTTTACAGGGGCTACACTTGCTCATTAGCATGCTGTCTTCATTAGCCAAGGCCACCGGTGTCTACGTTTTTACACTCGTGTGTGTGTCCGTGTGTGCGAGCATGTGTGTGAACGTGAAGCGTGTACTTTAGGTGTTGTGTGTATAAAGTCGCAGTGTAATTAATCTGCTTGCCCTCAGCTCTGATTAAGCTCAGATTCTTCCACACAGCTGAACACTCTCCACCTTCCGTCTTTTTTATGCTACTGATCGTCAACACGCTGCGAAATACACAGTCAAATATGATGATTTAGGTTTCTATGTTGTCAAGAAATACAAAATAAAATTGAAGGGAAGCATGGTTGAATATTCCAGAAACAAGCTGTTTTGGAAAGCTTAAAATCGTCCCTTTCATGGGTCAAAGTGTCTCTCAAAATATGGAAACATTGAAAATAAATGCATTTTCCTTAACAGCTTATATACAAACAGTGTTTAAAATGAGGTGAAAAGGGTGTTAAAGGTCATGCAATACAAAAAAGAGAACATGTTGTTTTGGAAAACCTTCAAATGTACCCTGTGGGCCACCGTAAAGCTCAGTTAGTAGAGCTTGGGCTTGGTCACCATGTGGAGAACCCAGGTTCAAATCCGGCCTGGGACCATTTGCCATGTGTCACCCCCTCTGTCTCATTACTGTCACTTAAATAAAGCCACTGATTGCCCTCGAAGATTTAAAAAAAAAAAAGAAATGCTCTCTTTCATTATGGGTCAAAAAATACATTTTCCCTACAGCTTCTATACAATTGTGTGTAAAATTAGCAACACAGGTGCAAAGGGTGAGAGAGACTCCCAATGCATACTCAATAAATAAAAAAAACAATAGAAATATAATTCCCCTATTTCATGGGTGTTGCCCTTTAGGTGAAATGAGAAGTCAATACGCGCTATTGTACAGATCTAATAAAAAGCTGCTTTGTGTGTGTGTGTGTGTGTGTGTGTGTGTGTGTGTGTGCGTGCGTGCGTGCGTGCGCGCGCGTGTGTGTGTGTGTGTATGTGTGTGTGTGTGTGCGGTGTGTGTGTGCGTGTGTGTGTGTGTGTGTGTGTGTGTGCAGTGTGTGGTGTGTGTGTGTGTGTGTGTGTGTTGTGTGTGTGTGTGTGTGTGTGTGTGTGTGTGTGTGTGTGTGTGTGCTCTTCCCTTGGTGTAATCTGCAATAATTGTAGCTGTAATAATCTTGCAAACAGAGGAAAAGGTCAAGTCTGGGAGGTGAATGAAAGAAGGGAATGAGGGGGGGAGAAAAGAGCAGAAACAACGGCAGAGTGATTGAGAACGAGAGGGCAGGTAAACAAAGATGAAGGAAAATGGAAACAGAGGAGAGGAAAAGTGCACGTCCGTTGCAGTCATTCACCACTAGTCCCTGCTGTTGCATCAAGGATGAATGATCCTCGCCGTCATCCCATTGGACAGCACTCACTTTCCTCTCTCTCTGCATTTGTATTTCTTGGAAGCCCCAAGGTCTCTGAAGCAGTCCTGTTCAACTGCACACACACACAGAGATACACACACACACACACACACACACAGCACTGTTACAGACAGATGTATTGTTGCAGCACGTTGTTCACAACAATTGAGCTCCACTAAGCACGCTTCCTATGGAGAACAAAGGTGACACTCTACTTAAAGCACTATCTGGAGCACTATGCATTATACAGTGTTGCATAATGTTTACAGTGCTCTCATTACGTTCTCCTGTAGGCCTTATGAGCAGGGATGGAGAGGCGCCTTTAATCCTTTTACTCACCTTTTCACACTTTTAGATTTATTTTTAAATCTATTTCTACTGTTGAATTTAACATGTGAAATCCCAAACATGATTTCATGATTTATTTCATGTACAAAGAGAATGTTTTATTTGCAAAATTACACGTTAAATAGTCAGTCCTGTCATTTTTTTAATATGGCTTATGCAGAACATTATAAAGTTCTAAAAATACAGTATGGCTATAAATTAAAACTTTGTAATAATCTTACCATTTATCCTTTATAGATAATACATTATTAATTCATTCATTTATTATTTACACATGATATAATTTAGTTAGAAGATATGATGAGTGCATTATCTAAGTTTGTCCAAATCTCATATCTTGCTCAAATAATAAATCATTTAAAATGCAATGAATTAGCTCAAATAAATTCCCATAAAGCTTAACAGTATATATATATATATATTTCTCTCTTTTCTTTTTTTTATTCTACCACACTATAAGGATTTATCAATGTGTGAAATATATAATTAAATATGATGTTTCAGGTTATCAAACATGTATCAACTGTACACCAGGTACATGTGATTCAACACACATTAAAGGTGGGGTAAGTTAGAGAAACCGGCTGGAGATACACTTTTTGTTATATTCCATGGAATGTTCTTAACATCCCGATAGCAATGAATATCTTAAGTGCTTTGACAAAAAAATCCATAAAAAAATGTCATCTGTGGAAGCCGTAGTACTGTAAAAAGCACGACCAATCATTTTAGCCGGCCCGGCTAAAATAACTGGATGGCCTACCTGCCTGTCAGCCTTCCATCTGTGCACAAACTTATCTCGTGCCCTCATTGGTCATGTGCGCGTTCGTGTGTGTTGGAGGAGGGGCTCTATAAGGAAGTGGCAGATTTTCTCCGGTTGTGTATTTTCAAATTCTAGCGATCTCGAGCCGGTTTCTCAAACTTACCTACCCCACCTTTAAGCTGTATGATAAATGTAGTAAAGTAAAAAGCACCATATTTCTAATTAGATTGTAGTAAAGTTGGAAGAAAGAAAAACACTCAAGTAAAGTACAAGTACCTTACTTAAGTAATGCTTAATTCCATCACTGCCTTAATTACATAACAACCACAGCCTTTCCTCTTTAGCGAGATCATAAATCCTGCTGTTTTCATGGATAATTGTCTGCAAGCTAAATCAAGAGTCCTAAGCTATTTCACAAAAACACAGCTAATAAATATGATCCCCTTTCTGTTTAACTTAAAACATTAATTTGTACATTCTGACATCACAAAATATGATTTGTGTTGTCCTTGTGTTGAGTTATTTCCCTACAGAGTAGCAGATAAATGGGTCATCAGAGATTAGCAGCTGGGATAAACTATTCAAGTCTTTATATGGGTGGATATTCAGAAATGTATATATATATATATATATTTAAATAACACACAGTGTTCAGTAAGCACTGCCAAGGCTGTTCTTGTTTAAAGGACTGTTCAATTCATCTCGTTTTGTGCGTCATGCAGATATCCACCTCCCGCTGATCTAACAGCATCTGTATGTCACAGGCGCATGAAGCAAACCAGTTTTCCCCGATTATTATTTGGAATTTAGATCAAAGAAGGAACGTTTGGATCCCTTCACCTGTAAAGGTTTTGCTGAAGTGGACAAACTGAGCTTTTATGATCATTGCTGTTTATAGCCGTCTGAAGTTAAAGAAGGTTTCATATTGGTATGTAGTGTCTCTACTGTGACGTGTATCCGTGCTTTAATGTTCAAAAAGCTCTTTATGTTTCTCATACTGCCTGTGCTGCAGCACCTCTTTTCACCCTCTGTCTGAAACCAGAGCCCAGTCTGCTCTGATTGGTTAGCTGGCCGGCTCTGTTGTGATTGGTCAACCTCTTAGAGATGTCCCGCCCATTACCCTATCATGTGCAATGTGTTTTAGCGCTAGCCAATATAAGCGCGAGTGTTACATCGTGATGTCAACATGTTACAGAAGGAAACAAAGGAGTCCAATGGAGGCGTTTCAGGGTGGGTACATTTAATGAATGTACATTCATTAAAAGTTCAAATGAACATAACTTCCATTGGATGTGACAATAGAGGAAGTGCAAGCACACATTTGGAAGCATCCTGTAAGTGCTAATAGTAACATCACCACAATGTGTGAAACTGCAATAACAGAATCATTTACAAGTATTAAAATGTGGCAAATGGAACTTGACACTATTATATAATGAAACCTTAAAATAGAGTCAGGAACTTTATTTTGATATTACAGCTTGTGCCTTCCTGTAAGTGGATTTTTAGACAGTGGATGTCATCAACATGATTCCCTGTATTGATTAAATATGAAATGTTGCTGCAAGAATAGACCGAACTAATCGAACAGTAGTATTTATAAAAACAAAAGAAATCCATTTGACACATTTTGTGGACGACCTGGAAGTTAGCATCGCAAAGGGCTACCTCGGCAAAAAGCAATCGGATTTCCCCATTGGATTTCTGTATATTGCAGACAATAATCTCTGTGATAAACACACACTAACACGCTTTATTCAGCAGGATAATCTCCACATATTAACAACACTTTGTGATTTTTGAAGCATAAAATGCAAATGACAGAAGTAAAAAGCTAACGTTAGGCCATAAACAAACTACATCACAGTCACATGGCTGCGCAACGCGCATCAGCACCGCTAGGCTAAAGGCGGACCATAATCTGAACTTTATTTAAAAGTAAACTTTGTTGGCGTGTGAAGGAAGAAAAGAAAAGTAACGTGAGGCAAACATCACACAGCGCTGATTCACCGTGTGACCAAACACTGCGCCCAAGTTGAGACTAATGAAGTCTTTAATTCGGTTATAGTTTATTAATGTCAGAGACACTCCCCCATTAATCATATTATATCGCCCCTGAGTGTGCGTGTGAGCACTAATGTGTGTATAGCCTGTGTGTCTCTTTGTGAGTGTTAGCATATGCCTTTATGGGAGTATGCATATGTACAAGTGTGTGCATGTGTAGAGAGAAAGAAGTGTGTGACTCTCCAGCAGCAATAATATCGCATACATTTTAAAGGACCGTCATTATCGCCGTGGGTTACCCCGCGGCCCCCCATCTCAAACCCCACAAACCATTTTCATTCCAGACTCATTAATATGCAAACTTATTCAAATGAGATTGTAATTAAGCATCTACTGAGTGGGAACCCTTTTCATGATAATTTATGATAAACTCCTCACCACCTTTGATTGAGATTGATTTTTGGCGCAGGCAAGCCGACCTGAATACAAAGCTACACCTGAGAGACCTGAGGGAGAATAACACTTTTAAAACAGCAAACTTATTTCATGGCTGATTGTGCCACAATCATCTTGGAGAAGTAACAAAGATCTATTTGAATAATGCATTCCCACTGTGCTGGCGATGTGCTCAGCCTAAAAAAATATAAAGTAAAAAAAAAACATGGGCATATCTGTTCTTGGCATCGAGGTGACAAAGTGTGTGGATGTGTATCAGTGAGTTTATAATGGAAGGTAAACCAAGCATAACTCTGTTTACCCAGCGCTTTATTGGAATGATTACAGCCTTTACTGACTGAAGCTGACACTTTGTGAAAGTAGTATCAGTTATATGGTAATAAATAGGGTATATTGGCCACATAGTGATCATGATTTTACTTTATTTTTACTAATTACATTTTCCATTCAAATCCACATTGCACCCACATGCATAACAAAAGCCAATACAAAACTTCTGAGAAGTGGTTTTCCTTTTTGCTTTAGCTCCCTAAAGGGTGGGGTTGGGTATTTCAAGAGTACATATTATTTTTGTGCTTCTACTGTGACATGTTTACATGCTTTAATGTTCAAAAACTGACACCTTTTCACAAAAAGTGAAAGTGTCTGTCCATTTACATGTACAAAAACCTATATATCACACTACAGGAAAGGGAAAACCCCATAAGCATAATAGGGCCTCTTTAAAAGATACTTTTTTTTTCAATTGAAAATCAAATAATATCCCTACCTGTAGTTTCCAGAATGACTTTTCATTTAAACTCCTTGCACTCCTAACTACTGTTACTGAGTGTCGCCACTTGTGGCTGCTCTTTTCAGTGCAAGCTCTGAGAAATAAATGTCATGTTATATGGCTGACGGTTCTTGCCCAAGGACACGTTGACTGCAGGGGATCAAACCACTGACTGCATTTACCAAACAGTGGTACTACAACTTCCATGTCAGTCCGTGTCGTCATTGGGCCCAAAATACCTTTTTCTCATTGACTTACCTGAGGAAAGAGAAATCTCTAAATCTGCCTTCACAGCCTCATTCAGCTGTGAGTCTGACTACAAACAGAGTTCACTCTGTCACAGAGGGGAATCGGGCCTTCTCTACACACAGATGCTAATCCCACGAACTGCAGGTGAACATAGTGTAAACTATTACAGTAGTCTTGTGTTGTGTTGGGATATCCACTTTATACCTTATCAAAGTTCTCTTCAGAATTGCGTGCGACCCACATCAGGATCCTAGCCCACCGTTTGGGAAACAGTGGTTTGGATGCAGATGGTAATCATCTTTGGTAATTAACACTGTGCGAGGACCGGTGGGGGATGAAGAGAAGGAAGGCATTGTTGTTTGAGGAGCATCATCAAAGACAAAGGCAGTCTCCAGCAAATGATAGTTGTGTAATTGCCCTGCGGTACCTATAGCCACAAGACCGTACTCTCCGAGCTAGTTAGGAGCCCCAGGTGAGAGAAGAGAAGGGCTGGATCTCACACACACACACAAACACATGCATACATTGGATAGAAACTTTGGGATCAACATCAGAGAAGCTTTTGTATTTTCAAAAGCATATTGTTTATTGGGGCCGGGACAATTTTAGGGGTGGGACTTGGGATGAAACAAAAGAAAAGTCTGTTTGTTTCAACTACAAACTCTCGTTAGCATAAACAATAAATCAATACATTCTTCTTTGCCAGCAGTGTTCCTTTGTGGTTGTTTGCTTTTTTTATTTCACAAAGACAGGTTTGAGTTGGATGCCCAGTGTTGCTGTGAGGAGGTAAAAAGTGGAGACTTGTTAGTGTGAATGGCTTGAAGGCCAGCAGCCCCCCCCCCCCCCCCCCCCCCGCCCAATGGTGAGGTGTGTGAAGCAGCTTCAGGTGTCCACAGAGACACAAGTAAACGTGAATATAAGCAGTTTTTTGGTTCTATATGAGCTCGTTTTTTCTCTCTCCATGTTTCTTCTTTTCACTGATGATTTGCATGCCTTTTGAAACGCAGATACACATTCCTATTTGCATATTTGTCAAAGAAAAGAAGATGTTTACCTGAATGTGAAGAAGTAGTAGTCAGTAATAATATGCAACAAATGCCAAATTGTTGGTATTTAAAATCCAGGGAATGAGACCATGGTGTAATAGTATATCTGATTTGGTATAAATAAAGTGCAGCAATTAAAACACAATATATGCTACACTGACATCATGAACATGTCTGTAAATATAACCTGGATCATATAAGAAGAATTTATAAAGACCCATGTATATGTCAGTATTATCTACTGACACAGGCTAACCAAGTTGTGTGTGTTAGTTAAGAACTACAATGCATTTTATTAACCTAACCTGCTTTCTGCTGAATAATATCTGATTTATGTCTTCGTCTTAAGACCCCCTTAGGAGCAATTAGAAAAGAGTGTTGACGCATAGTTAAAATCACTTAAGAAAAATAAGCATTAATGTGTTGTTTACTGCTTGATTTACGGCTCTTGAAAATCCCTTGAGACCAAAAAAGGATAGTGTTAATAAGCCGTTTTAAGAGTCCTTCAAACACAACAAAACATATGAAGTTTTACGTTTGTTTTTCTTTAACAACTGATATATTTTTACCAAAACAAAGAAATATGTAAGGAGTTCTGTCTATTAACTGGATGTTTAAGCTGACTGTTTGCTTTAAACAAGTCAGCGGAAGGTAAACATCATTATACTAATGATCTGTCTATTTAATCCTCCAAAACTGAATAATTAGAGAGGCTATAAATGTAATAAACCTGCAGTACAAAACAAATGACATACGTTATAATAACTAAGCAATTGAGGATAGTATTTTTGGACCAGCCTTTTAAGCAAAACCTTTTTGATTTACTTCGTAAATGCAGAGAAACCTCAAATAAATCAACCATCCATCCATCCATCCATGCATGCATCCATCCATCCATCCATCCATCCATCCATCCATCCATCCATCCATCCATCCATCCATCCATCCATCCATCCATCTTCTAGAGCTTATCCGGGGTCGGGTCACGGAGGAAGCAGTTCCAGCTGAGGGCCCCAAACTTCTCTTTCCCTGCCCACATTAACCAGCTCTGACTGGGGGATTCCAAGGTGCTTCTAAGCCAGCAAGGAGATATAATCCCTCTACCTGGTCCTGGGTCTGCCCTTAGGGAGGCATCCAGGTGGCGTCAATGCTTTTTACAACCCAATTGAGATTTAGCCACGCCACCTTCCACATTAACGTAGCTCTGCGCGACTGCGTCATGGATGTATAACGAGAATGTGCCGTCCCCGTGTTAACAATGCGGAAGAAACTCAGTGCAAGTGCAAGCCATGCTCAAAACTTTACAGCGGTCTTGGGCAAGCTGAATATGTTGTATCCTCTGACAGTGTTGGAAATGAACAGTACAAATACTGTACCTATGTAAAAATTGTAATCACTAATAGGCTACAGATGGTTTTAGTTTGTTATTTTTTAATCCATGGTGAATTCATATTTAAAAACCATAATTACCATTACGTACGTTAGCACTGCATAGCTGTGATATTCTTTCATATATAAAAAAGAGGGGTATTTTAATCAATCTGCTTTTTAAAAAGATGCTCCATGAAGAGACTGTAGCTGTCTTTATTTCATATTTGGTGAGACGAAAACGCAGTGAGTGATGCTCTGGCGATTTGTTGATGCTTTCGTCCTGCGACAGTGGTTGAATCTCAAATGGGTTTGAAAAACGATTTAGGTGACGACATCCTTACCAGGTGCCCAAACTCAGGGCCGGTTTTTGGCATAGGCGGTCGCCTAGGGCGCCAGATCTGGGGGTGGCGCTGCGCTGGTAGCTCTGGGAGAGGAAAAAAACATTTTTGACTGTTTGCACTCATCCTAATTTTCGGCCTTGATGTAACAACATTCATAATTAAGTAAATGTAACACCCTTTTCACCCCGGTTACACTTTTAATTTGCCCTGTACGATGGCCGCTGTAAGTGATGAAAGTGGGGGATGTTGGCTTATCAGGCGCCCGCAGCTCACAGCCGAAGTGCGAGCGAGCGTCTGAGCGAGCGAGCGAGGGAGAGAGAGAGGGCTCACCACACCGGTGATTGTTATTGTTAGCATCTTAACAAATATTTTCCAAGGCACACCTTTATAATTATTAGGATAAATAAAAACAGGTTTGAAATCATTCCAATGTATACTTTAGGACAGTAAACCAAAAATGTCATTTAAAACTGGAGATATTTAAACAAAATGCATCAATAAATAAATGTTAACTAGGTAAAATAAGATATAAATACAAAATTTAAATACGTTCCATTTATTTGTTATTGGCTATGGTAGGTTATTGGTTATGTTCACATTATTATTTGATTGTTAAAATGTAAACCGATCTTTTTCATATGGGTGTTTTAGAGTTGTACCCCCTAGATCTAGTCTCCAGTAATTCTGCTCAAAGTGCACCAGATTGAAGCATTGTACTGTAACATTTAAAAAAATATATTTTTGACGTCCACCCCCGAATTAAAATATGTTCATACAATACTGAATACTGTTGAAGCCTTCTTTATGTATATATATATGTCAATAAGTTTTTCTATATTGGTCTTTTGTAGAGATTTTTCATTTATTCTTTATATATTATATTGTGTATTCCTTGGAATCTTTATCTTTTCTACTGTACGATTTTCAGGCTGGGGGGGGCGCCAGCTAAAATCTTGCCTACGGCAGCAAATTGTCTAGAACCGGCCCTGCCCAAACTATATCAACTGGTTACTTCTACCTTTAAACAAAGGAGCAGCAGTCCTACTCTGAGTCCCTTCCGAATGACTGAACTTCTCACCTTGTCCCTAAGAAAGATGCCAGCCAACCTCCGTAGAAAACTCATGACGGCCACTTGTACCCTCAAAATCTTGTTCTTTTGGTCATTACCCATCCTTCATGACTGTAGGTGAGAGTAGGAACGAAGATGGAGCGATAGATAGCTTTGCCTTCTGGCTCTGGTTTCTTTTCCTCAAAACGGTGTGGTAAAGCGATCGCTGCTCCACTTCTCGGGCCCATCTCCCTCTCCATTGTCCCCTCACTCGAGAACAAGACCTGAGAAACTCCTTCATTTGGGGTAAGGACTCATTCCCTACTCAAGTGGAGAGTCCCTCGGTTTCCTTCTGAAAAAGGCTGATCCTCATCCGAGCCGCTTGATTCAAGCTTTCTTTGAGAAAGTTTGACTTGATCATATGTGGACACACATCAAAGAAAAATCAAGTGGGTTGAAGTTCAAGAATCATCTTTAATGTGGTCTAGCTTTGTCTGCCTTCCACAGCTATAGAGTGAAATCTGCTCCACCGGATGGAAATCTGATAAAAGACCATAGGTCAACCCTTTAAGAAGGTCTATACATTGTGACTGTCAAATTGGAAATGCTGGGTACCAAGGTCAGACTGAATCTCTATTTTGTGCAGCAATTGATCTTTACATTTAAAGAGAAGATAATCCCAAATCAAATGTATGTTAACGGGTCTTGAACATATTGTGATTGAATGTTGTGTTAAAGGTCTATTCACTTGTTTCCTTTCTTATTGTATGTCCTTGGTGTTGTAAATGGAGCAAGACAAACTTCAGACTTGATCTGACAAAATAGTATCATCAGGTCAGGTCAGGCCTCTATTTCAAACTACAGTATTAATACATTAAATGCTGCATAGAATTCATAGAACTCATAGAGTACAAAGAGGGTACTGTGATGTGTGACTGATTTGTTGGATACAAAATATAGCAGTGACCACAGTCCATGAACTTCCAGACAATGACACATAGAAATTAAAGTAGGCATGATCACTCCATAGGTTGAACCTGTCCAATCAATATGAGACAGGAAGAGACATAAATGTATGTTTTCTTATTCCCCTGATTACCACTGGGGATGTCTTGGCCAAGGTTGTCCAAGTGAATGCATCAAGCTGGGAATGTGTCAAGTGCTTGAGAATTGTGTTCTGGGCATGCTGCTTATGATGACACAACAAAGACATCCATGCCTGAGCAGTAACTTTCCATGATCCTTGGTTTTGTTCCGTGTGTAAAGGGAAATATTGATACATAAGAAAAGTTTGACAGAAGAGTTCCATTGGTATCAATCATTGTCCAAGAGATAATTGATATTGGGTGTTGGAGCTATTGCAGGTCATGGCTACTGTCAGGAGAACTTGGTAATTGAAAATGATATCAGTGCTACAGTGGAGGTTACAGCAGATGTTCTTTCTATATCCGACTTTGAAATTTATTAATTTCCTATTACTATGAAACACTTTAAAGGAGGTATACATGGGTCTAAGAAATGCAGCACTTTGACCAAGGAGACCAAAACACAACATGGAACTTATTTTAACCCAAACTACTATCTGTATATTTTGTTTAAATTCACAGCATACATTGAGTGTACAACAAGCGCCGTGGATGTTGTGTCTCGTCAAATGTGCAGAGTTGGGTGTAACGCGTTACTGTAATAATATTACTTTTGTCGGTAACGGAGTAGTGTAACGCGTTACTTTTATAATTCAGTAATCACACTACAGTTACTAACATTGCCCCGACACGCGTTACTTCGTTACTTTTATAAAATCAGTCATAATCACACTGACAGACAAGAGGGGTTTCCGCCGCAGGTTTATATGTACGTAATCTGCGCGACTTGCGCGTCCACATCTCCACGTGCAGTGCTGCATAAACTTGGCTGAGTCAGCGATAACTTTCGAGGGGTGGAGGTATGCCCATTATTTTGAGTTCGTCCGAAGAATAGACAGGAATGTGACGGTGAGGTGCAAACTGTGTCCAGGCCAGAAGCTGTTATCCACTGCTGTAAACACCACGTCAAACCTCAACAAACACCTGCAAAGAACACATGCTAAGCTGTCTTGCAAGCTTGTTGTGGTAGGCTAGTAGCTTATTTTATTAAAGAGCATATCAAAAGAAAGACTTGTGTTATGTCTTCCTTATTGCAATAGTTTGCGAGTAAAGTAACGAGTTACTTTATGTAGAGAGTAACGAAGTAGTGTAATATATTACTTTTTTTTAAAGTAATATGTAATATATGTAATATATTACTTTTATTTAGTAACGACCCCATCTCTGCAAATGTGTTAGTTATGTTTATGTTTTTTGTCTGTAATTTCTTGTTTTATTTTGTACTTACCTCTTGTCTTTCATTTCAGGCCCTGTTTCTTCCTCCCCCTGTGTGTTTTTCCCGCCATCATCAGTGTCTGCCCCGCCTCTGATTGTTTCCACCTGTTCCCACTCACCTCATGTTTAAATAGTCCTGTCTCTCCCCTGTCCTGTGTCAGTTCGTCTTGTTTGTTTCCCCGAATGGTCGTGCCAAGCTTCAACTCAGAAAGGATTGCTTTTTCTCATGTCAGGTTTTGTTATGTTTGTTTATTTTGTTGGGCTTAAGTTTTTATTAAGTCCTCTTTTTGTTACGCTAGTTTTTTCCTCCTTGTGAGCGCCTTTTTTTATTTCCACCATCTACTCTGTTAAGAGGGATTACCTGAACTGTATAAATAAATATAAATTTTTTTTATATTCAAGACTTTGTCTCTGGGTCGTGCATTTGGGTTCATCAGTTTGTGTCGAGGTCCTGACAGTGGAGCGTCATAGCTTTACACATAAGTCTATCCAGTGCCTAAAAAAGTGATGCCAAGCATCTGTATGTGTCGTGTTAGCTAACATTTTCTAAATAACACAAAGGGCAGCTGAGTTGATGATAAAAGGAATGCCTTCGATTCAGAAGCAACCAAAGTATTGGACAAATAAAAAAACTTCACCCAACAGAAAAGACAGGAAATGAGTTATGCTATTACAATTCATACTGCAGGAGACATCACACTACGGGATAGAACTGGACTATGTTTCAGGTAAGTGCCAGTTGACATGTTTGTATCCTGTTGTTCTCCACTTATTTGTATTACATGACTTGCATGCATTATATAACCAGAGTTGGGAGGGTAACTTTGAATTGTATCTATTGCAATTACTAACAAAATGTAATCGGTAAACTAAAATGGGTATCAAAATATAAAAGTAATGTAACCTGATTACTTTTCGTTTACTTTTGGAAATAAAAGAGAAAAACAAAACACTACAATATTTTTTACCTAGGTGTATTACGTAAGACACCAGAACAATGTGACCTTAGAAAAGAAGAAACCAAGATATTTAGGATAAATAATGTGTCAGAGATTTTATTTATTGGAAAACACTTTCAGCACACAACAGAGGAATAACTGCTATATGCTTAAACAGTTGAATTCATTGGAAGGGGACTGCTGAGTGGAAGCAGATTAACTGAACAGCATCTCAATGCAAATCCAGACGTGCGTCTTTGTTCAAGTAGTGCGGCCTCTTCAATGCAATGTTTGCATGGAACAAAGCAAATTACAGTTTAACAGCTACATGCCTCCAATTTCCACTCACTGGGCCACATCAAGAAATATAAGGACTAAATGATGTTTGGTTTGGGCTTTTACATTTCAATTTAGCCCCAGGCCTGGAAGCCATTAAGGCCCTAATCTGAATCTTGGTCAGTGTTTGCTCCCTGGAGCATAAAGTATGGCTTTATTAATATCAAATCATACACAGCATTGAGAACGCACACACACACACACTGGAATAGACCCAGCCCACATCCAATAACGGCGAAACAGCATCTCATTACTGGCCATTAGATTTGTATTACTTTCATTTGAACCAGCAATACATCTCGTATGCATAGACAGAACAGAGTCACAACATGAAATAGTGACACAGCTGCATGATGGGAGCTCAGAGACATGGCCAGGAACAAATTATTCATAAAATGAAACCGTTTGAAATCCCCGTTTATGATAGCGGGTCAGGATGTCTCTAATTACTGACAAAATGAACGCCAACTGTATGACTAGGTAATTAAGCACATACATTTGGAGTGAATTTTGACTTTTTTGTGCACAAAATAAAAATTTGTATGACTAAGATAGTATTGGAAATAAAAAAGAGGGCGAAGAGAGTAAAACCCCCTTTATCTCTTTGGCACAATGTCCATACTGAGTGTCTCTCGCTGATGGACACAGCACATTAACTGGCTCATTATCAGCCTCCCACCATATGGACTCCGGCCGGCGTGGGTCAGAGCGGCGGCCGCCCCGATACGAGCCCCCCTAATTAGGACAATTATGCCATCTCCATCACGAGGGCCAGTTACGCAAAATGGTGTCGTGCCCTCGCCGAGATTGGTCTTCCCGGGCCCAGACTATGAGAGCGGCGGGAGGAAACGGCGGTGTCGTTTGGAAGGCGCCGGCGAGCTCACAGAGCAATTACCCCGGGTGAGAGGTGGCGGGAGAGAGAAGAGACAGGTAGAGGGCGACTGAGAAGAGAGGAGACAACGGAGAGAGAAAAGGGATGGAGGGTTAACACCTGGACCACAGTGAGAGGTTACAGTGTCAACAAAGTTAACCTGTGAGTGTAGGATCGATTGGGTGTACAGCAGGACCCTACTGGACAATGACTTTATCCAGTCATTTAACCTCTATTAAGCCTCCATTGAAGTTAAGAGTCTCTTTCAGTGGAGAACTGGTTAAAGGGATAGTTCAGCATTTTGAAAAATACATTGCAGAGCAAAACAGATAAATACATTTTTTTTAACATAAGGGCCCATTAGCGCCTTATTCTGAGCACAAGCATCTTTTTTCAATTGATTCCAATAAAAACAGAGCTCATGATGTCACAGCACTCCACTTTTTCTTCGATGTTCTGATCACTTGGGTTTGAAAATGTTTTAACTTTTCATAAAAAGCCCTGGTGACGCCACTGCAAACTGTATGAAAGCTTGTTTTTGGCAGTGTCTGTCAGATGGAACTATTACAACAAATACCACAAAGCCTGTTTCTTTGAGCAGATTGGCCCTGTGGACCCTGGATTTAGCTCATGATGAGTGTGTAATTTTAATCATCCTTCTCCCTCGATATATAGCTGTCAGACTGAGTAGTGACAAGCTCATTTTATACAAAGTGTATAACGGGTCAGGCCTAAGTTCCAGCCGTTATCAGTAATATCACGTTGTTTCCTTTTATCTTCTTACCTCCACATGTCCATAGTGGGTTGGTTGAACAAGGAGACCCAGAGATTATTTTTCTTTAAAACGCACTAATTTAACGTAGAGTCCTTTGCTCAATGAAACCTTTTGATTGAGTTCTGTAGGAAAACCATTTTTTGTGCTCTTCTCTCAACTGGGTAAAGTGTAAGTGTCTGGCTTTCCAACTAGACACTTCCACTTTGTAACAGTCTTTTTGGTATACATTTGTAGTCACATGACTTGACAAAGCTCCTTCCAGATTCACAGAAGATATACTTGTCGTGTCCAAAATCAATACCTTCAAGAGTTTTCTTGACAGATACAACCTTTATTCATTGGCACACAGGTTCAAATCTGTTTTTGGATTATTTTTCCTCTGAACACACAACAGTCCAAAACTCCATAAGGACACCTTTCAGGGCTAACCTATAAAACATATTTTAACACTGCACTGAATCGATGATGTACATATGTGTAATGAGATGTCAGTGAAGGACTATGCAATTAAAAGCATTCTTGAGCCAATTAGATAGAAGCTCAGTTGATAGCAGGTATTTAGACACCATAGGTGCTATAGTACAATAATTAGGCCTCATTAATTGTAAGTGTTGTTCCATTGATCTTCAGATAAACAGCACCCATGACTCAGAACTCATCTTCAATCCAAAGCAGACCCAGTTCTCGCCCCGTTTTACTTACGACTACCTGATGTTCAACCAGTGATGTTTTTATTTTCTTCCTTTCATAGCAGAATCCTTGAGTCTTAAATTAGGCCCTGAGGGTGCCTGTGGATCGATAGGCTCTCTGCAGGTGCATGCCGACTGCAACAACAAGAGAAAGCATGTTTTCCCTCTCCTTTCATCGGAATAAAACAAGCTTGATTGGGAGCCATGAGTAGAGAGAAATGTGCGAGTTTGTGTCCACCACCCGGTTCCGCCGTTGCATTTGTTCGTGCAGCCCGTGTTCATTAGCCAGGCGTGGTATTGACCATGTTGTACAAGCAAAACGGAGATCAAGCTGGGTTACAACAGGGATGGCTGGATTCCTGAAAACAAACTGTTATTGATTTGTCAGAGTAAGTTGAATAAGCAGTATACAAGAGGCTGCTTTGAAGGCCCAACCCCGTGTCAGAATCTAGCACTTTCGTTTTTCTGCATGTTACTGCAAACAGCGCTGCCCTTATTGACTATTTGAAGTATTTCTGCATAGGTCCACTTCAGTACTGAGTGTACAAGGGTGTACTATGACTATGATGTTTGGAACTCGAATGTGTTGAAGACACCCACAGCACAAGCCAAATGTGTGAAATAGCATTTTTTTAGACCATTTAAAGATGTTACAAACTGACTAATGAGTTCATTGCATGGGAGTGATGTCCTCTGTGAAGCAGGGTGACCCACACCAATGGCAGGGACATTTTTGGCAAAAAATAGGCCTTTAAAGAAAAACACATTTGTATTACTACTGAATGATTACATAAATGAATACATTTTTGGCAGGGGCAAACTTCATATTCCAAGTGGGAGACTTGTCTATAAATAGTTAAGTATGTGTTGTATTCAGACAATAATATGACACTGATCAATAACATCACAGTTTCTGCAGCTAAGTGGGTTTTTGTAAAATTCATTTGAATTATTTATTGAGATTTAGTTCATAAATTCATAATTTTTTATGAAAATGTTTAATCATGAGGTTTCGTAGTTTTAAAAAAACATGATTCTCAAGCTTATGTGGAATTCGCCCGTGAGAAAGAGGTACTGTTTGTTCGATGGTGCTCGTCGACGGGGGTAAAAACTCTAGAGGACCTGAAAACGTTGATACTCATGGAAGAGTTTAAAAACTGTTTACCGGACAGAGTAGCCACATACCTTAATGAGCAAAAACCCGTGAAACTGTCTGATGCGGCGGTTTTGGCTGACGAGTATGTTCTCACTCACAAGTCTGTCTTCAGTGAGAGGTATAGGGCGCAGGCCCGGTTTGGTGACAGCCAGGTCAGGGAAAGCCCAGGTTCCACTAACGTGCCATGGCAGGCCAGCATGTCAGGAAATGCGGAGGAAAAGCCGAGGGAGGTGAATTGGGGTCCTAAGGATAGCCCAGTGTGTTTCTTCTGCCAGAAAAAAAATAATATTGTGGCTAATTGTTATGCTTTGCGGGATGAGAAGAAGCCTGTAAAGTCGGTCGCCTTTGTGAATACTTCAAAACCAGGATCTCTTAAGTCAGAACTGGAAGTTTTTGCTCCGTTTCTCATGGAGGGAATGGTGTCTTTACCGGGGAAGAACAACAGGGTTCCAGTAACCATTTTGAGGGATACAGCAGCGTCACAATCTTTTATCGTGAGGGGTGTGGTGCCCCTGTCTGAGGAGTCTGCTGTGGGTTCCGGTGTTCTTGTGAGGGGGTTTGGTATGCAGTATGTGGGTTCGCCCTTGCATAATATTCACCTTGAGCAGAGATGGGGTCGTTACTAAAAAAAAGTAATATATTACATATTACATATTACTTTAAAAAAAAGTCATATATTACACTACTTCGTTACTCTCTACATAAAGTAACTCGTTACTTTACTCGTTACTTTACTCGTTACTTTACTCGTTACTTTACTCGTTACTTTACTCGCAGGGCCGGCCCGCCCCTCCCTACAGGCAGATCACGCAGACTGCTAAAGTTTCAAATGTTCTCTTTAGTTCAGTTTCCATTGTCGCATAAGACTGATCCAGATAGCTCCTGAATGTTTTCCTATCTGACCATGGCTGTCCTCTGTCTCCTGCTATCTGTATTTTGCGCAGTATATCTCTGAACGATGCGATGGTGATTCCACTGTGCAAATGGGCAACATTTCCTCTACTATGAAGGATGCTACAAGCCTGTCCATCTCTGCTTTGGTTACCGGTAATTGTTGCTGCTTCAGAGTCGGCGGCGGCACACTCACAACATCCTCACTCTGGGTTCGGGGGTCCTTAGCTATTAGCTTCACCTTAGCATGTGTTCTTTGCAGGTGTTTGTTGAGGTTTGACGTGGTGTTTGCAGCAGTGGATAACAGCTTCTGGCCTGGACACAGTTTGCACCTCACCGTCACATTCCTGTCTATTCTTCGGACGAACTCAAAATAATGGGCATACCTCCACCCCCGACTCAGCCATGTTTATGCAGCACTGCACGTGGAGATGTGGACGCGCAAGTCGTGCAGAGTACGTACATATAAACCTGCGGTGGAAACCCCTCTTGTCTGTCAGTGTGATTATGACTGATTTTATAAAAGTAACGAAGTAACGCGTGTCGGGGCAATGTTAGTAACCTTGTTAGTTACTTTGTAACGCGTTACACCCAACTCTGACCTTGAGTCAGATCTAGTCACAGGTCCGGTAATTGTCGGGGTTCGGCCATGTTTTCCCATTGAGGGGGTAGATTTGATCTTGGGGAATGATTTAGCCGGTGGCAGAGTGCTCGTTAAGCCGGAGTTGACTGCGGTTGCAGTCACCCGCGCAAAGTCCAAGTGTGGAGTTGACGTCAGCGATGTTAGTCTGTCTGACAGTTTTAGGGCTACAGAATTAGACAGACCGATCAGTGACCCTCCACCATGGCGTGAGGGTGGGACATCTGGTACGGTAAGCCTCGGTGCTGTGCCTGTGGCACGTCATCAGCTTGCTGGCCACCTTGGTGTTAATAAATCTGTCGCTGCCTGTGTAGTGGCGCTGCCCAGTGCTGAAAGTGACAAACCTTCCACCTGTGAGGCCCAGGTCATTGCGGAGGGGGATGAGGTTATTGGTGTTCAATCAAAGGCGGTGTTACAGCGGAGGGTGCGAAACTCAGAAATTCTGATGAATATAGAGTCTCATCTAGCACACTTGCCTGATGCACAGCGTGCAGACATAGTTGAACTGATCGTGGAGTGGAGCACCCTGTGTCATACTGCTCCAAGAAATTCAATCGCCACCAGCGGGTGTATTCCACCATCGAGAAGGAGGCACTGGCTATGGTTCTGGCTTTAAACCGCTTTGGGGTGTGCGTTGGGTCATCGGACATTCCTGTCGCTGTTCTTGCCGATCGCGACCCCCTTGTGTTTTTGCAGAGGATGCGTAACACAAATCAAAGATTGATGCGGTGGAGTATTTTCATGCAAGCCTTCAATGTTGAGGTCAAACACATTCGTGGCAAGGACAATGTGTTGGCCGATGCATTGTCGCGCTTATATATATAAATATGTAGCAGTTGTTGCGAGTGTTTTTTTTGTTGCTGTGTGTTTGTCTGGTATTTGCCTGTTCTGTGTGTGGCCTGAGTGGTCGTAAAAGACAAACGTAGTCGTGAGCGCGTCTGTCAACTCAAAGTTGATTGTTGTGATTATTTTGTTTGAAAAAAGAAAAAGAATCACTAACTCATGGTGGGGGTGTTACGTGCTCCCCTCCTTGTTTTATTTTCTGTCTCCCTACTGCGCAGGTGCACCTGGTCTGCCCCTGGCTCCGCCTCTGCCCAGGTCAGTGGCGTAACTATCGACGGTGCAGCTGGTGCAACGCACCGGGGCCCAGAGCCGGCCAGGGGCCCATGCAAAAAAAAAAGAAAAAGATATTACATTTTCTTTTTTAAATTATTTTTTAGTAATAATTTTTTTTGGGGGGAGCCCCAATGGCATTGACCGTATCACGCAGTCTTCAAAGTAACCAAGCAACCTACATTAATTTGTAATTTGTCTGTCCAATGACCTTGCTCCCTTTCATGTCATGTGATACCTTGCCTGACGAGCGAACCGTTTAATCAACCTCAAAAGTTATAGTTACTGTAGCTAGCAGTAGCAAGTTTGGCAGCATTATAACAAATGTAATAGCTTGCATTTATAATGTACAGCAAACCAAAGTACAAGAGCAGCGCTCAAAAGAGAAAGGACAAGAGAGAACAAGGAGACGACGAAACTGACGAAATTAGATAGCTTTTTTTGTCATACATCGTCCTCCAAATCTCGATTAATTCTGTAAAGTGATTGTGTGATTAGTTTGCTGTGCCGTTGTCAGGCTGTGGTGGTCTGAGGCCAGGGCAGGCTGTGGTTGATGTGGCGCTTATGAGTGGTTGTGTGTGTCCGTGCGTGTGTGAGCGCATCAGCGTGCGCTTATGTTTGGGGCGATTTCTATTTATAGAAAGATAAATGGTAAGTTTGTAATTTTGTAATTACCAGTGTTGTGAGTTCAATATTTTAATTAATTATAGTAAGGGAACATCTTAGGAGTTAGTGTAGTGAGTTTTCAGAGCAGTGTAATACTTATTTGACCTAAAACTAAATGTTTTTATGAATGTCCTCTGAGGAGGACATGGGGATTTGCTAACTTTTGATTTTCCCCATTTTACACAACACAAATGGAGTCCACTATGGGCCAAAACTAACACGTAGGTTTCTGTAGGGTTCATGGCAGACGGATGCAGTGGGAAAACATACATCAAGTGTCTCAAGTGTCAGATGTATCTCTGCATTTCAAAAAAGGATGGAGTACTACAAATGAGGGCTCAATATTTGTTGCATTGAGTTGTTGTGCTCTAATGTTGTCTAAATGTACTTATATGTTAATGTTGTTTGTATACTATGCTTCGCATAACTAACACCCGATGTCCTCTACAAAGGACACACAATAAAAAAAAAATAAAAAAAAAATATTTTTGTTTTTTGTTGCGGGTCTCAGCCATAGACTGTATATATAAAGGTCTCAGCACGAGCCACTACCGCAGAGTAGAGGTCGTTGGGGCCGTAACATCATGCCTTAATGCTCTTCAAAATACTTATAGCATATAGGCTGCCATCATTCCACAGAAAGCTGTGTCATCTTGACTGGATTTAGAAATCATGACATGCAAGAAAACCCATTATGCTAAAGAGTGTTATGCTGGTTGTAATCATGAGGTTTTTACACCAATCATTGTAGGGCAGGGGTATTCAACTAAAATTCAACGAGGTCCAGTTAGAGAAAATCTCCCCATGCAAAGGTCCGGAACTTCAAAATGTCTAACTTGCTTTATGAATTAGTGTGAGATATTGAAGTAGCCTGCAGCTGTATCAACGTCTGCATGTAATCAACAACTGACTGCCAATCAAATAAAGAAAGTACAATTCATAAACAACAATATTTATTGTCAATTAACATTGAACTATGTACAGTAAAATACTGTGGATATGTGTAATGTTCCTCTCTGGCTGCATTTAAAAATAAAATAGAGAAAATAAATAAAATAGCTTTGTTAACCGTTCACATCATGACTTAACAGTTTTCAGACGATTATAGAACAATATCAGTCTTTACACATCATAACAATTGAACAGTTTTAAAGTTTCTCTTTCTTTCCCTCTTATATTGCAGTCCCTCACTCACTTTTTTTAATTCAGTGCGAGAATTGAGCTTGAGCTTGTCCTGCCAGGAGTTTAGATCTGGGCTGAAATGGTGTCAGGGCCATTCTCATACACACATGCAGGTGCTCATTGGTTAGCCTCGGTTAGCCTGCGCTGGAACGATATTTATTTTTTGTGACCTCAGTTCTGACTTGAGAGGGAATGTTTGGTCAAACACTTTGTGTTTTGTCTCATAGTGGCGTTTTGGCACTTTTAATGAGCGCCACGGTCTCTGAAGACATGAGACACACTGGTTCTGTGCTCCCAGTGGGCAGGATGAACATGAATGAGTCCGTCCACTCAGGATTACAAGCTCTGTTCTCACTGTCCACTTTCCTCTTCTTGGAGAGCGCCATGTGTAATTATTTCTCTCTCCCTGTCTGCCGCTAACACGCCTGTTCACTCTCCTCTCCGTCTTCTCTCCCTGTATCGCTAATTATTCTCTTCACTCACTTTCCTCTCCACTTCTCTCTGCCGCTCTCTCGTCTCTTCTTCTGTGTTTCTCTCCCTGTATCGCTCACTCGTCTCTTTCGCCCCCTGTCGGCAGCGGTTAAAATAGAATCGCCCCGTCAAAATTGAAATCCCCTATTAATGTATTGATTATAGGTCCGGGTCCATATAGGTCGGCGTCTGGGTCCGGACCGCGGTCCGCCTGTTGCCGACCCCTGTTTGTAGGGGATCCTATGTAATTTTTTTTTTTTTTGAAAAACGTATTATTAAAAGAACATTCAGTTAAAGATCCCATGTCATGCTTTTCCGGTTATTACCCGTCCCCTTGTGTGTTATGAAGGTGTAAACGGTCTGCAGAGTCAAAAGCCCTCAAAGTACACCCTGTAGGGAGTAAAACTCTAACACAGAAAAGACCTCCCCAAAACGCCTCGTTGGAGATTTCTCATTTTCCAATGTTTTCTTCCTGGGTATCGTGACGTAGGGATACCCAGTAGCCACGCCCAGAGCTATGGCCGCACCCTCTGCCAGCCGAACATACTGTTGGAAGCTCAGGTTCAGTTCAAAACTGGTAGACATTTCTTGTTAACACTGTTCCTTCAGATGTTCGAGCCGGTATTGTACTGTGTGCGCGGCATTTCACGGACCAAAACTTCGCAAACATTGCAGCGATTCATGCCGGATATGCACAGCGTAGGACACTGAAGGACGATGCTGTTCCTACTTTGTTTGGACCAGCGGGAGATTCGGGTACACAGCCTGTAAGCAGGGGTTAAGTTGGGATTTGATATGTGGGGGGGCTCTGTGTGGAGGTGCGAGAGGGGGGCGGAGGTCGAGGATCTCATTATTTGACCTTAAGGGATATACACTGTGGCCCTAAAGCAACTGCTCCATTATCTGTATCAAATGCACACATTGATGCCACCAAATGTCACAATAAAAATAGAAAGTACTACAAATAAACTGGAATTCATTTACATCTTAAATTATTAATATATATACACAAAAAAAGGTTAACAAATATCCAACCTTCAAATTGCTTTTTTAAATCAACACTGCTCTGCGCACTTGCTAAAGAACATTTGTGTGGAAATCTCAATTCATTTGTAGGGCTGTGTGAGTATGGCCAAAAGTATGGGAGTAAATCTCACTGTAAACTATTTAATCATCACCAAATTCTGTGTGTTATTATGACCGATCATAACTCAGCTTTATGTAGACATACATTTAGCATGGTGTACAGGGCCGGTTTTTGGCATAGGCGACATAGGCGGTCGCCTAGGGCGCCAAATCTGGGGGGCGCTGCACTGGCAGCTCTGGGAGGGAAAAACATTTTTTTTACTGTTTGCGCACATCCTAATTTTCGGCCTTGATGTAACAACATTCATAATTAAGTAAAGGTAACACCCTTTTCACCCCGGTTACACTTTTCATTTGCCCTGTACGATGGGCGCTGTAAGTGATGAAAGTGGGGGGGTGTTGGCTTATCAGGCGTCCGCAGCTCACAGCCAAAGTGGGCGTGGGAGCGAGCAAGAGAGATAAATGCAAATTATGTAAACAAATATTTCCAAGGCACTCCTTTATAATTATTGGGATAAACAGGTTTGAAATCATTTCAATGTATACTATAGGACAGTAAACCAAAAATATCGTTTAAAACTTGAGAGATACAAAAACATGCATAAATAAATGTTAACTAGGTAAAATAAGATATGAATGAACAACAAAAATAGCTAAGATCTTGCGGACAGCAAATTGGTTAGAACCGGCCCTGATGGGAAACGGGCTCCGTGTTACAAGACGGGTCGGGGGTTTGGCGGTACTGCTGCAGACTCTCCACACACACACACACACACACACACACACACACACACACACACACACACACACACACACACACACACACACACACACACACACACACACACACACACACACAACGGGATGACCACTCCCACTAAATCTATTTTAGTAGACCTCAACAATGGAATTATGATCAGTAGAAATGGCCATGACATGGGACCTTTAAATTATCAGTATGACTTCACAATAAAAACTTTCCTTGCATTCTATTGGCTGAGGCGGGACAACTTTCAGGAAGTAAACAGCGTTTGTTTCTGTTTCGCACCGGCATATGAGCAACAGAGGACAGATACACATTTTAAGAATACGTTTGCTCTCAAGTATATATTATCACCGTGTTTCGATATATATTTATACACAAAGGGACGACGTAGGCTACGGCTTGGGTTCCCTTGGGAGGTCGGTACATAACAAAGCATGTAAGTAATAAAATAGCTCCTCACTAGCTTATTTAGCTGCTAGTTGGATGCTCCTTAAACTAACGCTAACTGTTAGATTTAGGTGTTCAAACCTTACATTTTCCACTGCATTAGGCGTGTCATCTAATTTTAACGACAGTGTGTTTAACGGTATTGAGTTATCTTTAACTGTGGAGCTATTTCTGTTGTCATTCTTGTGTTGTGTGTAACCTTTAAATATACACTCTAAGTGTGTAACTAACAGTGTCGGAAGAAGTACTTGTACAACTACTCTACAACTCTACTACTACAAGCATTAGCATGTACATATACACGTACTTTTTGTACATACAGTCCAATTTCAGAATCAAATCACTGGATTATTATTATTTATGCATTAGTGTGTCAATGAATGTTTATTTATTAGTTAACTTGCATATTGTCTTATCATTTTAATTTGTAAAGTAACTAATAAGCAAAGCTATCAGATAAATATAGTGGAGTAAAAGTACAATATTGGCTTTCAAAGTGTAGTGGAGGAGAAGTATTAAGTAGCATAAAGTGAAAATACGACCAAATTATACCTGAGTACAGTACTTGAGTAAATGTACTTTAACTGTACTTTACTGTACTGCTTACTAACCGTGACAAACAAAGTTGGATAGTCAGATAAAACACTCTGCCGTCACGTGCACTATTGATATCCAAACTTTTATTGCCAAAGACTAGACGGTTACAGTGTGTACTGTCATTACGTTTTTGGCAGTCATTTTTCTAAATACAATTTAATTTTAAAATGTGTTTGTAATCATTGTTAACGTTACAAAACTGGCAGTATAATGCTCGAGGTAAATCCTGTACCAGCCAGCTGGTGTTTTCTAATTTTAGTTTTCATGTTAGACAGAACGGTGACTCCGGAGCCTACTATTTTTAAGTAGTGTGGGACCGAAGCCGCATGAGATCTGATATTAATTTTATGTTGCCCATATAAGAATTCCGGTACCACTTTACAATAAGACTACCCTTATAAAGGGTTTACGAATATTTTGTAATTCATTTATTAATTAGGTTGTGAACACTTTACAAATCATTAATAAGCTTTTATAAGACATGAGATAAACAGGGCGACTGTGACCGGTTGCTTGCCAAATAGTGAGCCCACATTTATCTGTACTGCTAAGTCTTATATTGGCTACTTAGCTTACTTCGTCTTCTTCATCAGCCAGCATCCTTGGTATCTGTTGCTCACTGAGTTGATTCTCGCTAGGTAGCCAATATAAGGCTTAGTCATCTTGCCAAATAGTGAGCCTGTGTTGATGTATGAATCTACACAGGTAGAATATGTATGATCTATGTTAGAACTGGTTTATAAATGGTTCTTAATGATTAATAAAGTGTTTACAACCTAATTCATAACCTAATTATAAACCCTTTATGAATCCTTTATAAGGGTAGTTTATTGTAAAGTGGTACCAGAATTCCTAACATCACATTTTTCCTACACTTCCTGCTTAGTTGTCATGCCACCACCGAAGAAGAGTGCATTGCCCAAACCCCTCCCAGAAGGCTTCCTACTGACTGACAGTGAGAAGAAGAAATGGAGGCTGGGTAAAATCATCGGCCAAGGTGGCTGTGGACTCATCTATTTAGGTAATACATATTTACTGTGGACATCTTACATATTACTGTGAATTAATTGTATTATATATTTTATTGCTAGTGCAGTAATGTAACAAAGTATATTTATTCAAGTACTGTACTTAAATAAAAAACGGTGGTACTTATACTTAAGTATTTTCACATTATGCTACTTTATACTTTTTACTCCACTACATTTATTTTACAGATTTAGTGACTAGTTATTTTACAAATTTAGATTATTAATTTAACACCAAAATCAACACATTATCATATGTTATTAACCTCTTAAGGACGACGGTCCCCCCAGTGGACCCCCCCCCACCATTTTTTTTCGAGACTGTGTCTCAGGGCTTCTTAACATTTATGAAACTATTAATGTGTAGCACCAGATTAACGGGAAGAATCTCAGCTAACTGAAGATATGAACAATTTTTACCAAAACAAAACACAAGGGTAATGCCAAGCCTCTGAATTAGCACTAAGCGAAAAAATGCTAACGCACTTTAGCACAGAACTCAAGATAAAGATACCCTTATTACTTATCGAAACTGCACATACAATATATACGATTTCCGAACTCGCAACAGGGGAAGCAAACACAGACATCACAACACGTACCTTTACGGAGCTTTTACGTGAGGTCGTCTCACCGTAGCTGTCAATCTGATCAAAAGACGTGTTCAATGGCATTACAGCGAGAGAAAACGCGGCTGCATCGGTTGATCCATAGGTTAATAATGTATCTGTTGCTTTGAAAAAATGATTTATAATCCATAATTCCATTTTTATGTAAAAATCGGAGCAAAAAAGTTAGCTGCTAATGGTAGCCAACAGAGTGTATGCAGCTTCCGGTTTTGGCCACGCGTCACTCTCACTCCTTATTTGTTAACGTTTTGGTGTGTGTAGAACTTTCCCTCGATTCCATTGGCTCTAGCGGTTATAAAGAGATTTCATTCATCAAAATCGACCAAGGGGGGGCAGAGATATGGAAAATCCACCCAAATGACCCCAGAAGTGTTTTTTTTTGCTAAATCTCTCTAAAAAGGTCAAATTTGACTTGTTTTGCATCAATCTTGATACAGGGTACTTATTATATGTTGTACTTTGGATTCCTATAGCTTTTAGTCTACTAACCCATCATCCAAGGGTAGTTTTCACTATAAGTAAAAAATAATTAAATCTGAATTTTCTTTAAAATAAAAAACATCTACAGTATATTGATTCTGACTTTTCTACATCCAACTCACAGGTTTATCATTACTTTGAGAACAAAGATTATTAATTTAACCCTTTTAGAAGGGAAGATATGGTCATTTGTTCTGGGAATGTCATTTTCGAGCCTGAGACCTGAAAAACAGGCTCAGGGTGAAACAGGTTAACAGTTATGCTCCCCAGTAGTTTATAAAGTCAAGTCAAGTCCAACGTTGAAGTGATGAACACATTAATGCATCATTAATTATAATACAATAATTTAAAAAATATATTGTGCTTTAATGTGCACAATGAGTACTTTATATATTGATCAAAGTACTTTTTAAATGTTACTTAAGTACAATTTTGAATGCAGGACTTTAACATGTAACTTATTATTTTTACATTGTGGTATTGCTACTTTTACTCAAGTAAATAATCTGAGTACTTCTTCCACCTCTGTTTGTTGTACATTTTGTATTTAACTTATTTTGTTAATATAAATATTTTATTAACATTTTTGTTTAATCTCAATGGCCCATTTTAACCTTTTGTATTTGTATGGTGGTACACATATTTTTGTTTGAATTTATTGTAAATGGAGCAATTGTCACAAAATCCTATTTCTCCCAGGATAAACGAAGTGTTCTGATTCTTAATGAGTATGTTCATGCAGGTAACAGAACATCTCTCTCTTCCTGGGAGACTCTGATTGATCTGTTTGTCTCTTTCTGTTGAAAGCTCTTTCAACAGATCAGATTGTTACAAGACAACCGTGGGATTCCTAACAAATTCCTACCTCTAATCTATGGAGACCTTTCCACTCAGCACTAACTCCCGATATTTACAAATCCATAAGTGCAGTCCGGCTTTTTGAGTACAGTATTTTGTTAATTTCTTCCTTGTCTTGGATACATTTTAAACATGCAAATGGCTGGATAACGTCCAAGAGTTAAGACGTTTCATAATGTATCACAACTTTATCCTCTGTATGTTATTATAATGTTCCTCTCTGTCTCCTGTTGAACAGCCTCCCGTGATGTGGACAGACCTGTTGCAGCAGACACTGACTTTGTCATAAAACTGGTGAGTACATTTGAGCTTCACACAGCTGTTCATAAGGTTACAGAGGAAAAGGAAACTATTTGCATCAAAACTATGTTTCCTCATTTCAGTTTCGATTTCTCCAAACATCAGGTGATTTATTTTGAAGTCACCGAAAATGTGTTTGAGAAGACTGAAACAAATGATGACAGAAATAACTTTGGATAATGTAGTAAAAAGACATTTGATTGAGTGTGATGGTTGAATCACATGCATTTCTGTTCAGGGGAAGTAGAGTTTACAGCCTTAAATATATGAGACATTCATGCAAATTGTCAAATTGGTGGCTGAGTGACCTTTTTAGAATCAAATCTTTTTGCTAAATTCTGATAAAATTATATATTTTACATTTCAGCTGATACTATTATAAGAATACTCTACGTCTATACATCAATATTCTATTGATATCGTGACTAGATATTGTCTTACACTTCAATATTTGCAAAAGAGGTGGGATTCAACTTTCACCTAATATAGAGTTTAGATGGAAATGTTTTTGCTGCCTTGCCATGGGTTATCCAAGTGTTTTGGATTCTTATGATTTAAGGGAAGACACAGCAGAAATACATCTTTGAAAGAAAAAAAAATGCCACCCTAATGTCTCCTACTAGCCCATCACATTTAATAATTGTTTCATTGAAATTGCCTTATGAACTAGACTAGCCCAACATTCAAAAAGCACAATATTTGTTAAAGGCTAAATATGTATTGAAATAGCATTTTAAACAAAGTATTCTGGAACTGCAGAGGCAGACTTGCCTACAAATCGTATTTTCTAAACTCTCTTAAAAAAATCCCACCATGATCATCATAATATATTTTCCACTGATAATGATAATAATGATGCAAAACTGATCAGTCCCCCTGTATCATAATCACAATATGAGTAAAAAAATGTCTTTATTTTTCTTATTGTGGAGCATTATCTCTTTCAACTCCACTGTGTGATATGCTAACACGTGTTTTTGTCAAGCCGCCTTGAGACCATGATAATGAAATTGTTAGTAATGTTCCCTTGCATCTCCAGGAGTACCATGAGAACGGCCCCCTGTTCTCCGAGCTCAAGTTCTACCAGAGGGCAGCCAAAGCGGAGAGCAGTGAGTAGCAGCGTCCGTCCAGCGTCCCGGCAGCTCACTGGAGCACGAGTGTGTTTGACTGATGAAGTGGCCGCAGACACGGAGGCTTTGCTGCCTGCAGCACAGTAATTAATAATAAGCCAAAGCAAACATGCACCTCAGTGGCAGTTAGCCCCCCTCTCCACGCTTGTCTGAGCTCTCCAACGCCTCGGTTTGGAGAGGTGCGGCAGAGAGGAAGCCACTCACACATAATGATGCCCGGGCCTCCGCTGAGCCCCTGACCACCTGCCAGTCTGGTGGAGAGCCAGTCAGGCCGGCCGCGACGTGTGTGTGTGTGTGTGTGTGTGTGTGTGTGTGTGTGTGTGTGTGTGTGTGTGTGTGTGGTGTGTGTGTGTGTGATGTGGTGTGTGTGTGTGTGTGTGTGTGTGTGTGTTGTGTGTGTGTGTGTGTGGTGTGTGTGGTGTGTGTGTGGTGTGTGTGTGTGTGTGTGTGTGTGTGTGTGGTGTGTGTGTGTGTGTGTGTGTGTGTGTGTGGTGTGTGTTGTGTGTGTGTGTGTGTGTGGTGTGTGTGTGTGTGTGTGTTGTGGTGTGTGTGTGTGTGTGTGTGTGTGTGTGTGTGTGTGTGTGTGTGTGTGTGTGTGTGTGTGTGTGGTGTGTGTGTGTGTGTGTGTGTGTGTGTGTGCGTGCGTGCGTTACACCATATGGTTCCCTTGTCTCAAAATCAGTTATTTTTGGTTATATTCTGAAATAAGATCTGTTGTTAAAAGCTTAAGATCATTTTTACGTTTTGTTCTACAACATAAAATAAGTCAGTAAACACCCCACAAATGAACGTCTGAAACTTTTTTGTGTCAGAAAAACGTCCGTTACTAACAAGTGGCTAAATAAGTCTATTAAACATCATAACACCGAACAGTTCTAGCCAAAACATTTTTCTACTTTCTTTGAGATTTGTTGCTTTTCTTCGAATACCTATTGGAAAAGGAGAGTGTTATATCAGGGTTTTGGTAAGGGTTAGGAAATGATTAGACTTTGAGAATTCTTAGGGAGTAACACCAAAGTTTGTTTAAGTTGTCTGTCAGAACAGCGGTTCAAGAGACAAAGGTTTCTTCTTTCTCAAACATTGTGGTTAAGAGTTTAGTTTAGTTGTTGGTTGGAGTTTAAATGCTGAAATATATATGAACACACATTGACATAATTGTCTCCTATTGTTGTTTCAGTGCAAAAATGGAAGAAAAGAAGGAAACTGGACTTCCTGGGCATTCCAACCTACTGGGGATCAGGACTCGCTGAATATAATGACCTGAGGTATTGACAAGCTTTCAGGACAAATGTCATTAGATGATGACCATAATACATGTTTGATATAAGGGCTAGGGATACAAACACTGGACTGGACTGAACTGTATGATAATATTATGCAAATAAACGTTACATGTGGCTTATTACTAATGAATATTTCTGAAGACACATTAGCAGATGACTCATCTGAAGAAGTTGTTCACTACTGCATAACAACAAAAGGCAGATGTTACCCAATGATGTTGCGTTGCCATGGCTACATACTGAGTGAGCCTTGCAAATGAACTTAACACTGTACAGTACAAGTAGCATCCATAGTGAGCAACAAACCAGCTGAATGTCCCTTTTTTTTCAAAGTGACTTTTCTCCCTCCCTTATCTACCAATGTGTTTCAGTTGTTATGACATTACAACATTACATGTACTGCAAGGTTGTTTAAAGGTTGTTTATTCCTGGGTGATAAATCTGTGAGTTAAAACCTTTTTTCAATACTCTCAAACATACATTTATATCAGCAACTAGGAGTTATTTTGATTTAAGAAAAATAAGATATTGACCACTGATTTTTCCTCTCCTCTCAGGTATCGTTTCATGGCCATGGACCGACTGGGCAGTGACCTTCAGAAAATCTTGGAACACAGCGGAGGTCAACTGAAGAAGGCCACAGTTCTCCAGCTTGGACGAGGACTGGTGAGATCCCTTTAATATCCTGAACAAAGGTCACCAATGACGTTGTGCATTGATTTACATTTCCGTCCTTTGCCAGGTGGACATTCTGGAGTATATTCATGAGAACGAGTATGTGCATGCAGACATTAAAGCTGCCAACCTCATGCTGGGCTGCAGAGACCCTGAACAGGTTAGTATTTCTAGATCTCCGTTGATTATCCTTCATGTGCATAGAGTTATGCTATAGTTTACAGAATGTTATGTTAAGTATGTTTTGCAATCAAGGCTATGAGTTCTAAGTATGCACATTGTCCATCATCTACGTGTTTTATGTGTATGTGTGTGTCCTGTAGGTCTATCTAGCAGACTACGGGCTGTCCTACAGATACTGTCCTGATGGAGTCCACAAAGAATACAAGGAAAACCCCAAGAAGGGCCACAATGGAACCATTGAATACACCAGCCTTGATGCCCACAAAGGACTTGGTAAGCCAGTATAAAATGAGAAGTAGAAATCACTGATTCTGACACTTCCTTTAGTACACTGCATGCCGTGTACTGTGAACAGTGCATTGTGGGAATTTGGATCATTTAGTTTTGTCTCAAATCGCACATGACTGCTTTGCCCCCACTGGAAGTGATGATTGGCGCTGTAAGCTGTCTTTTTTTATTTGTGTAGTACTGTGTTGCAGATTGAGAAACGTATGTTACTAAGCGAAGATGCTGAGCGTTGAGTGCAAGTGTGTCGAGTGTTCCAACTTTTATTAGTGCACCATACGGGTACTTACTGTGTAGTGCACTGCAATCTGCCGCATACTTCGCATTGGGAGGCACAAGCTGTGCGGCCTTCTCTGACCTGCCAACTTGAGTTCAGTAAATAATAAACGGTTCATCAAGAAATTGTGGCAGGCTAATCTAGACTTAAGGTTATTATTGCATATTAAAAGCATGGAAAAGGTTGTGGCATGATGCGAAATGTTGGCAAGAAAGAATATATTTCTCAACCCTTGGACACAAATGTGCATTTAGTGTTGTGTCAGTTTACAGGAGATAAGGACGCTCCACATTTTCTCTGTGATAAACTTCTAATGTTAATTCAACAAGTATATAGTTTATACAACAAGCATTAAATAGTTATTTCAGTTTTTATATGAGCTGCTCGCAACCAAGACAAAAGTTCAAGTTCTTTGATTGGGACTCTGTGACTTATGTACATTAAAGGTCCCATGTCATGGCCATTTCTACTGATCATAATTCCATTGTTAAGGTCTACTAAAATAGATTTATATTGTGCAATTTTCGAAACTCACATTGGTTTCTCATACAGCATCTCTGTATAGTATGTGTATTCACTCTCTGTCCTAAACGGCTTGTTGGAGCTCCTGCCCCCCCCTCCCTGTGAGCCCAGTGGCCGTCTGCGAGACACATCGAAACCCAGCCCGAAACCAGCACACACACACACCCGCCGCGTTCCGCCGTCTCAGGGAGGAGAAATCGGCGGAGCTGCAGCTGAGAAAAGATTGAGTGTGTGTGTGTGAGGAAGACTTAACGTAACGGCTCCGCGGACGTAACGTAACGGCTCCACGGATTGGTCCATTTGGGTATGGTTACGTCACCATACCCAGGAAGAAAACAATGGAAAAAGAGAAATCCCCAACGAGGCGTTCTGGGGCAGCATAGACAGGTCTTTTCTGCGTTAGAGTTTTACTCGCTACAGGGTGTACTTTGAGTTTGTGACTCTGCAGACCATTTACATGGAGAAAAAGCTACATAACACACAAGGGGACGGGTAATAACCGGAAAAGCATGACATGGGACCTTTAAGAGCCTTTTTTTTTCTCCTATCCTGGTAGATGTATTGCTCGGAAAAAACACCAGCAATGAAATGCCTATTGTTAATCTCAAGACAGCTGATTTCGCTACCAATGATTTGAGTTAGTTTGTAAAGAATGAAAAGTACTTAAGTATTTCAACAGTATCTATATTAATCCTACAATAAGCTCTGTCCTTTTAGTTGGCAGTCTTAGTTTGTCAATACATGTAAAACAGTCTCCCCTCTCCGCCCCGCCGCCCCCTGCCTCCCTCTGCAGATATTGGGAACACATTAACTGGCAAATTGCCTACATGCTCCTTCTCTTCATTGACCATCGATTCTCCATCCGCAGCCCCTGCTGAATTCCCCCCTACCGTCCCTGTTTAACAATACCCTAATTAGCTGAAGTCATAACCTGCATCGTGTATTCATCCCCCATTAATTAAGGGCTTTGATGTTTGGTTAGAGGGAGGCCGAGCCACAGATAACCCTCCATGAGCTCCACTCCGCCCAACTCCACTTCCCTGCAGTTCGATATTGTGAGCTAGCAATGGCTCAGACCGCCTAATCGCCGCGGTAGTGTTTCTATCAACAGGATCGATAAGTAAAAGAGGGGCAGAAATGTCCTGTCAGCAATATCTATCAAATGGAAGTCATGTCAATTTTAATATGATTTTGAAAAGAGTGGGAGAAAGTATAGCTATGAAAATTACAATTATACAATTACGTTTTGGCTATCCATCTTTCTACCATGTGCATTTATTAGAGTTCTGAAAGCCTGACAGAGTTAATCATGGCTTTAAACACAGATCCATGCCGGTTTAACTTTTTGGTTGAGAAAAGTAAATATATACACGGTTCATCATGACATTTTGGAAAGCCTATCAAGACTAAGGCGCCGTTTACACGAGGAGAAAACTGCTTGTATCTGCATAGTTTCGCGTGCGTATAGCCCTATTATTTACACGAGGCCGATAGAAACTGACCCCACAAACGATAACGGGTCCCAAGGTGGATAGATTTGCAAACGAAACGCTCTGGGGGGTCAACCGAGTCCGTGTAATCACCTCTATACGAATATTTCCTGAAAAAATAGGATAGCCCCACCTCTCCTGCTCACTGCTGTAGCATGGCTGTGTTAATTAAACGCACAAGGGGTTCTTGAATGAAATAATATTATAAAAGGCAAACCAGAATTGTTAACGCCCAATATACTCCTTAAAACAAAATAAACAGAGTCAGATTTCATGCATTGATCCATTATATTGACAAAGGAGGATCTCACCCGGTGTTTGTAGAGAATATCTCTCTGAGCGAGTCCTCTCCACGGAGACATGCTCCTCCTCCTGTCAGTAGCTACTGCTACTGCTACTGCTACTGACCATACTACAGATATTAGTGCAAAATCTACAGCTCCTCTACCACAACCATCAGCAACAAGTGGACATGGAGAATTACATGAACTACATGTTGCTAAATCCACGGCGGGGCGTAAACAGAAGGGTAGCCATGGCAACATTGCTGCGGGGCTGCTGCGGAGTCTTCTTCACTGCTTTTGGTGTATTTTGTGGCGGAAGTTACAGCGCCACTTACAGTCCCGGCATATGTACTACAGCGTTTCCAGCGGTCTCGTTTGAACAGACACGTTAAATGAAACGAATGCATGTGAATGGAAGACTTTTTTGAATACGCATACTGTGCATAAACGCAAACGGTCCCGTGTGAGCGGGGCCTAAAACAGCCCCTGTTATGCTTTTGGGGGTTTTCCCTTCCCTGGAGTGTGTTATATAGATTTGTGTGCATGTAAATGGTCTGCAAAAGATAAAATCACCAATTCTTCCTCCAGAGGAAGTTTCTCTCCCACACTGCATGAAATGCCTTCATTGAACTCCTTTGTTTACTGCCTTAACATATTGACATCACTGTGTAACACTCAAACTTCTATTGGCTAGCCCTACATCACATTGTACATGATGGGCTAAGGGGCGGGACATCTCTAAGGGGTTGACCATTCACAACAGAGCTGCCGGCTAACCAAACAGAACAGACTGGGCTCTGGTTTCAGACAGAGGGTGAAAAGAGGTGCTGCAGCACAGGCAGTACAGAGATTTTTTAACATTAAAGGTCACCTATTATGCAAAATCCACTTTTTCACGTCTTTTATACAACACATGTGTCCCCTCTGTGTAAAGAGATTCTGAAAGCTCTCTTTTTGTCTGAAAATGAGCTGATCAGATGTTGGCCACTTTATGATGTCATAACGATTTTTTGGCTTGTGTAACCATTAGCCAATCACCAACCAAGATAACACCCGCCCACCTTATCACCTGAATCTCCTCCTAGAGCACCATTGTGTTCTTTTTAACCAAATATCTCTCAGAGGGGCGATGGGAGTGGCTCCTTATTTTCATCTAAAGTAACAGACAGAGAATCAGCACTTTTGAAACAGGGCTGAAACAGAGGGGATTATGGGATGCTACAATGATCTGTTTGGTGTTTGGAGCCAAACACTTCAGAGACATGTTTTGTATATATCTGAGACCTATATTATATTGATGAAAAACAGTATAATGGGGACCTTTAAAGCATGGAGACGTGTCACAGTCGAGGAACAAAATACTAATATGAACCTGAACATCTGCATAATAGGTCACCTTAAAAAATACATCAAAAAAGTTATAGCTTGTTTGATAGGTTGGAATATAAAGTTTTAATATACAATAATACAACAATAGCTACAATTATAGATGAACATTTTAGCGGTCCATCTTTTCACCATGAGCACTTATTGAAGCTACAAGACTGCTGCAAGCCTGACAGAATTTATCATTTTTTTAAACACAGATCAGCCAGTTTTACTCTTCAAAGAAACTGATACAACCTCCAGCTATGGGAACAAAACAGAAACATTTGTATTTTTCAGGTTATTGTCATCTTTAAGTATTTTCCACCGCGCATGCAGATTAAGACCGAGGACGCGACCCCTCTCTGACCCGATGGCACCAATACCCGCAAAGATGTTGACAGGTTGCCATGGTGAGGTTTGGTGAATGCAGCTGGCGAATGGCAGGCCTTTGAACTCGGAGTTAAACGGTGTAATTACCACCATTCGGTGGGCGTCCGGCAGACAGAAGACCGTCTCCAAACGACAAGACTGTGAAGCGGAAGGGTTAAGAGTGTGACACCGCGGCACGCTTTGGGGAATCTGAATAACAATAGGAGATAATTAACAACAACACCATCGCCGCCTCACCTCCTTGTCTAAAGCACGAAGAGCGTGTGTGCGCGGTGCGTGCGCGACTGCATACGGGGGTGTTCAGTATTCATGTATCGTGCATGTGTGTGTTTTTCGAGCATGTCCGTACTCCCTTTGAGAGCTGTTTAAGCATGTATGTGAACGCACATGCATATCTCTCTGCACTGCCCTGCCATTCCTCATACGAGGGCAAAACACATTGAACACAGAAGAGCACACACACAAAACACTATTATGAGCTTTGATAACGCGCCCAGAGCACACACAGAGGGCAGCGCCGCTTAATGTAGTCGTTGATCTTTTTAATTGTTAATCTATTATGGCACTCTGGGAGTTGCAACACTTTTTCACAGTGTCAGTATCAGACATTGTTCATCTTTATTCTCCTTTAACAAGCTCTCAGCAGCAATGAAGTGTTGAGCAATTATTTACAACAACAGGAAGCCACGCTGTAATGCTGACTAAATGCATACTTTACGCCCACAAGGACAAACATTTGTAATTGTCAGAGTTGTTGAGATGTAGCGTAACACACAATGGCAGTGTCATATTTAGACCTGACGGATGGTGGACACTTGATGCTGAAGGCAGTGCATGTTTTCCAGATCTGTTTGGCTAAAAAAAGTGGCCATAAAAGTCCTGCCAGGCTACCATAGTTTCTCAGGTGGTTTCTCCATCTCTATTCACACTACAGGGATCCAGTAATACAATCAAGTTGTTTTATTAACACAATCTTGGCAATTCACGACAATATTTACAAAACCAACTGCATTTTCAACCCTGAGCAATCAAACATGGATTCCACAGATCCTTGAAACCCTTGAAAGTTTGTGAGTTGGAGAGAAAAACAATCTAGGTTTTTAAGTTTTTGAAAGAAGACATCAATAAACGCAAATCGTTGAAAGTGCATGAATTCATATATTTTGTGCAGAAATAGAAGTTGTGTAAAGTTCTTTAAAGTTAATGTTAGTAGTTACTAGGCTAAGTCAACTGTAACTGCGTCATAGTTTCACATTCAGTGCTTTTGATTATTGTCAGCAAGCTTCTGAACGACCTGCTATTTCTCATTATACAGTTTCAGTTTTGTAACAGTAATCAACCTTTATCCGTGTCTCCATCTAAGCCATGTTGTGTGTTTTGAATTTGAGGGAATATGATCTAGAGGGTCTTTGAAAAGTCCTCAAATCTGAGGTTTAGGAAGGTACGGAGACCCCGATCAAAGCTTGATGTCTTTCAGAAATTCAGTCACATACAACCATGTTCGGCAACATGCCCAGGACAGACGTAACTGTTCCTGACAGCACTAACACCGGATGTTCATGTTCTGTATGTTATCACAGCTTTATGAATCACTTTGGAACCAGTCATCATTACTTGATGGTGATCGTGGGCTATCAGTCTTACACCAGTTTGTGTATTAGAACCCCCGCAGGGTTTCATACCCTTACCTGTGGGTATTAGTTGATTTGTTTCTGATGCCATTGTGAAAGGACATTTGCTAACACCCCTCCTCTCAAAGGCCCTTCCTACAGTCAGTGTCAACATCCAGTCTTTAACCGCCTCTCCCATTCCCTCATTGATTGTTGTTCCCTCCTGCTGGGTCAAGGCAGTTTAGCGTTCCCTGCTAACCTTCAAGTTTTTTATTCAGGCACACCTCCAAACATTTATTTCCTTGAAGTGATTTGATTTCATCCTGACCTCTCCTCTTTGACACATTTCTTCGTCTTCATACCCTCCCCCCACATTGAAGATTCCATCTTTGAATAAAAAAATTGGAATACTTATACCACAAATTGGTTATCTTGTAATCAGATTACTGCCCAGACGTTCCATGTAATCTGGTCCTGTGTGGCCGTGACCGAGCTCCTTCTTTAGAGCAGCCTGTTGGGGAGGATCAATGGCGTTCGGGGCTCAGGGAGGAGATTTCTCCCCGCTGATGGAGCTAGTCGATAGGTAATTTCTCCAGAGACGTGTGGTGGCCGTTAGAGTATTGAGCTGCTAAAACTCCCCGGGCTCGACCCTTCTGGATGGACTTGGTCGACAAGTATTGATAGACCTCACACATTAATGTAGACCCCTGCAATCACACATTCACAATAAGATGCAAACAAACCTGTTGTTAAAAGAAGTCTTATGCATGGGAAGTCACTCTGGTATATACTAATCTTTAGGTCATCGTTAAAAGCATTAATTCTAGAATCTGTCGCACTACCTGCCCTCCTGATCAAATCCCTGAAGGGCTGAAATGTTTTGCTTATGATTTGTGGAAGGCCTTGGTACCCTCCGGAGACATTTACAGTGCTGATACACAACTGATTACAGTGCTCTAAATAATTAAATACCTGAGGGTGCAGCGTATTTTGAGCACAGTGGTTCATCAGAGTGCTGCTTCCAGATGTATGAAAAGTTTGTCACAAACTGTTTACTTACATTTATTTCTCATTCAAGAAAAATAACAGAAAAGCGTTAAAAGAGTGAGGCTCTCTTGTAACATTTTGGAACAAATAACGGGGAAGGATCCAAATCAATGTAGCATGTCCAGATATTGTCCTCTTTGATTCTATAAACTTAGTTTTTCCTCCTCAAAACCTGATGCAGTCTTTACGCACAATCATGAATACTGAAAGTTAGATTCAGGCTTGTAGAGGATAATGTAACCTCCAGCTGCTAGCCTGTAATAGAGAAGAGGAACTAACCCTAACCCTTTACTGATCAGGAACTCTTTACCAAAAAGACAGCTGTGTGCTGTGGTTAAATGGCCTGTCGCGAATCTGTTACTTCCTCAATCCTTAATCACTCCGGAACATAAGAATATAAAACTAAACATACATGGACACAGGTGATTGAAGTTAAAGATTACATTGTCATCCAGTCTAAGAGACAGAATTATTGCGACTAGTCAGTCTGAAAAAATGTCTGAAGACTGAAAGAATCTTACAAAATCTTATCATTAAAAGGTTTACCTCATAATGTGGTGCTGGATAATTTGAAACAATCAATGGTCACCTGTATCCTTATGTTCGTGACCCTTGACCTACTTCCATAGATCTGAGCCTTCTTTAACCCTTTAACAGCCAGCGCCTCCATTTGGTAGAGCACATTTTGTGTCTTGATATCTTGTTGAAATTTATTTTTAAAAGTTTAACTCCATCTGATTCAGCCAGCTCTACCATTTGGTTGACATGTTATGCACAAAACAACCTCTAGATGTCACTGTGGTTCGAACAGAAAGCCCTTCAGCTAGCTTCCACTGAGAAAGTTGCCATGCTAAAAATCACTGCTGACAAAATCACTCTTTTTGGTCAACCTTTGTAAGGTAACCATATCCTTTTTGACATACAGTATTTTAGTGTCAGGGCACTGACTGAACATAATTATATAACTTGATGCACAAAGGTGTAATTATTTTTTGGAAAATATGCTCAACCAATTGGTCGAATTGGCCTTTTATGGTAAACTAGCAATATGACTTTTTCAGAGTTTCAGAGTTTTTACAATTATAATTTATTATCTTTTATGAATATATCTGGTTGTATTTATTGCTCATTTTCCATAAAAGAAAAACATGTATTTCAGTTTGTGTTTTATTTGAGTTTGATACAAATACTGTACTGTATTATGATGATTGTTGAAAATGCACTTTTACCATAAAAGGCCAGCTCGACCAGTTGGTAGTGGCTCATAAAAACAAAACTGTGTGGTCAGTCAAAACAAAAAAAGAATGGTTTGTGGTTATTCGTGTCCCATTTGATAAAAAAATGCAAACAAATCATTTTTCCATAGCTTTTTTCATGGTCTGGCAGTTAAATGGTTAACAGTAAACACACTGGTAACAGAAAGACAGACAGTAATGGTACAATGGTTTTCCTCTATGAACTAATGATTACATCAACAGTAAGGTGTACAACTAATGACAATATGAACACTTAAAGGTAGTTAAATAATGATATAATCAACCGTAAAGTGTTCTTTTACAGGCCTTCATTTATTACTTTAATCAGTCAAAATAGTATTGTGTGTCATTATTACCATACCAATTTGAGCTCCAGACACATAGATTTATGACATTTTCAACAGACAATCACTTGAGGCAATTTTTCAGAACAATATTTTATCTTATATTACACATTTGATTTAAACATTTATCAATACTTCCCTACACCTAGTAAAAGATAGGGAGGGGTTCCCCTTGAAATGTTCTAGGTTAAGAGAAATCAGATGATTTGTCTGCCAATTATATGTTTCAGACTGAAATGTCTCTAATATAGAATTACATTATTCAATTGTTCATGTTCCCGAGAGAATGAATCCTACTGACCCTTCATGCTCAAGTAACCTTTCTTTTAGCACTGCCGAAGAGTTAAAACTTCACAAATTGTGAAAGATATAGCAAATATTCAACGGATGAAATTTGGTGCGAACATTCATGTCCCCCTGAGGATAAACAGTTAGAAATGTAGTCTTCCCGTAATCTTTTATTCTATTGCCATCATTTGGTAAAACAATGTCTATTGGAATTCTCCAGAGTGCTTTCTGTCTTAGCGAGGAGGTAACTATGATTACTCTGATCATTATGCTATTCTACTGTACGGGTCCAGTGTCTCAGAGATTCTTCAATAGTCTCCATCTTGTTAGGCCTAACAGAAATGTCCAACTGAAAAGAGACACAATGTAAGAGGGGAATGTTCTGCTGCACAGTTCTCGATTTATTCATGAATCACAAACACCTTGCCAGTGCTGGAAATGGTATTTGTGTCCAACCTTGACTCCTCTGGTGAAAGATCCGTCCTTTGAAAGTACACTAAGGTGACTCTTTGTGATAAGAGAGCAACTCACACTGACATTTGTACTGCTGCTTTTTACTTCTTTGTGGAATTACGCTACTGATCTTTAAAAGAGAAGGACAAAATGCTAAGCTTTGACCAACAAATGTAAAAGCTTTCTCAAACGGGAAATGTCTGTGATGGCGTGATTTTATAATGGAATAATATGAATTGTAGTAGATGCATTGTTTTCCTCACCAGCTTATCTGTTTGTTGTCTTTGTATAGCTCCATCTAGACGTGGGGACCTGCAGATTTTGGGTTTTTGTCTTCTTCACTGGTTATGTGGGTCTCTGCCTTGGGAGAAACTTCTTAGGAACCCAACTCAGGTCCAGGAGGCCAAGGCCAGGTAGGTCAAAGTACTGTTTCTATAGCCAAGAGATAATACACTATTTGTATTTATTTATCTGGAGTTTGTTTGTTCTTCTGTCCTCACCTTGTCACTGTTTTATCTCCTCCTCCTCCTCCTCCTCCTCCTCCTCCTCCTCCTCCTCCTCCTTTCTCAGACTGATGGATAATCTTCCAGACTCAGTCCTACAGCTGTCGGTGAGAGGAGCCAGCACAGGTGAGGAAGGGTCACTGGACAACATTTACTGTAAACTGAGAATCTGAAAACAAGACCAGTCTGTGAAGGAGAGGAGAATAATCTCTCTGTCTGCAATTAGATCATTCTACCTTATTTAAACGTTGTTCTCACCAGACAAACTGAATGTAGCCGAGAGAGCCGGTCATTAAAGTGAAAGTAACCCTGATATGGTGATCAGGGGCCTCATTTACAAAGCTTTGCGTAGGATTCACGTGGGAAGGTGGCGTACGTAGGACAAAGCAAGTAAATACGCACACAAATATTCCGATTTATAAAACACGCACGTCCTACGCCGGTTTCCCCTTTATAAATCACAATCAACTCGAAATGCGGCGCAGCTTTTGCGGGCTTCACGTAACGCCCATATTTGCCTATAATTAGTCAAAGAAACGCCCCGTATTAATATTCATTCAGACTGACTGCAGGAAGAAGATCGCAGGAAATGCAGACAGAACAGCTAAAAAAAGACATTTCACATCGAGTCAGATTTAGGTTCTTTTGGGGAGGTCGAGATGAATCACATTGTTTGGTGGATGCAGTTTGAACCAGAGTAGCAGCATGGAGGTCGGATCGTCACTAAAATAAATAAATAAGTGGCCCGGAAAAGGTCATGACAAAATACACATAACCTTCCTCAGGCAGTGTGTCAGTGTGTTTGTGCCGGGGACAGGAGACCCCCCCATGATGAGAAACTGTCAGAAAGTCGGGGGATCCCTCCGGAGTGGAGTCATGACGAATGGATCTGAATTTTTTTTTTATCAGCTGTACAATTTACCAAATATATGGTGTTCTTAGTTTCCATACCTCTTGTGTTTTATGAGCGACTTATCAAGTATTGGCAAAAGGCAGAAAACATAATTAAACATATGATAGTATATAAAACCATGCTCGTATCTATACAACCTATAGAAATGCAAAACGGCCTCAGTTTAAAGTAATTCTGTCCTTCTGCTTACCGCATCATTTATGAGAATACATTTCATAACATTAAAGGTCACCTATCATGCTATTTTTAGGCAATAGCAGTGGCTCAGTCGCCGGTTCAAGTCCCCGAACAGACCTAAATATGGAGTGTGGACTGCTACCTGGAGAGGTCCCAGTTCACCTCCTGGGCCCTGCTGTGGTGCCCTTGAGCAAGGCACCGGACACCCCCCTTCCCCCCTCACTCCCATTGCTCCCCGGGCGCTGTACAATAGCTGCCCACTGCTCCTAGTACAAGACTCCTGGCACTAGGATGGGTTAAAAGCAGAGGCCACATTTCACTGTGTGTGCTGTGTGCTCTGCATGTGTGACCATTACAGAGGGGTTTCATCCCTCCGATTCTATTCTATTATCTATTCTAAAAATATATAAAAAACATGTCTATGAAGTGTTTTGCTCATCTACTGTCTAAACTAAATACTGCGGTGATGAAACGCCATATCATGGATTATCAAGGATTATTTCTGAAACAGTATGGAGCTCAAAGGCTTTCTCTCTTGCCGGTTATACCACAAGGTGAGTTCCTTTTTATTTCCTGCTTCTTCACACACATGCTCTCCAGTACAGGTTAGCTCTGAGTGTTAGCGATGCTAATGTAAACATGCACCGACCATATTACGTCCCAAACAGTCGGGCATTGTTTCTGATAGCAACGTTTCTGATAGGGCCGTGGGTCCACATTTCCGATATTACGTCATATCGGACGCAAATCTGGATCAGCTCCGTTGTAGCCACGTTTATAAATGAGGCCCCAGGGCTTTAAACGACCTTCTTTACTGGGGACAGTTCATCCATTATGAATCCAAAGTGTGGGGCTCTCCACAAATATAAAAATGAATATTCAAAAGGTATTATGCTGTGTTCACACCGGACGCGATGCGACGTTTGGGGGCGGCGCGATTACATGTAAAGTCAATGCAGAGACGTGGACAGACGCGAATTCGCTCCGACGGTGTGCATGAAGCGGTGGACGCGGCGCGAATCACACGATTGAGGCGATTGAACGGTGCCGCGTTAAACGCGAGAGTTCAATTTTTTCAACTCGAGCGTCAAATTCACGTGACGCGTTCTCGCGGAAGCCAATCAGCGGTGAGGATCTCAGCCGCCGTCACTGACGTTCAACCACACAACATCAGCCGTTAGCTGTTAGAAGTTAGCACACAGAGCTCACAGCTCCTCATATCCGTTCAGAAACTGGACAAAAGTTAAACAAGTACAAACCACAGACTGTCTGTGTCATGGTGAATACAGTCGCTGCTTATTTATGTCTGTAGGCCGTTGTTGTGAGTGTGGAATGAGCATATACAACGTTAGCTTAGCCTGGTCGACCCGATCTTCATTCAGAAAACAAGCATTTTAAAAGGTGTTTTGCCTGCCGTCTTGTCTGCAGACTTGTCAAAGCATTAATTCATGGTTGTTACTAACCGGTATCAGTATGTTGTTACTTCGGCATCATTTAGAAACGTGTATTACAATTTAATCACGGTAAAATATGTTCATTTGTTGTAGTTGTAGCTCCCGAGCCAGCGCGTCTTGTTTGAATGATGCGAGTAAACACAGCTGGCAGCCGCGGTGAAACTCCAGCGTTTAGGGCGATGCGATAGGAGCGATTGGAGCGAAGCGAATAGTCGCATCGCGTCCGGTGTGAACGCAGCATTAGAGGTGTTTTCTGGCAGAAGAAAACAATTGAGTTTTTGGCCACAGCTGAATTTAAACTGACCGGACTTCTTTCTGTGGATTGATATGACATAGTCCCTTGATCAGAGTGTCTTTAGCGTCCTCATCCAAAGATGGGAACACTCCCAGAAGCCGTGTAATAATGTAATATAACTGCCATGGAATCCTCAGGGTTCCTTTTTCTTCTGGGAAATGGAACCAGAATATGGTCAGTAGTCCTGGGAGTTAGCAGTTCCTACGGTTCAGCCCAAACAACCATGCAGTTTAGGTGGGGGTGTGTTTCCAATGTTATAGTTTTCAAGGCAACAATTAACGCGTTAAAACTAATTTACCTGGAAAGCATGTGGGTTGATATAATTGGCCAACACCATGCAATGCTGGAGGAACCAGCATTTTGTTCATTTATTTTTGCGTTGGAACATCAGTGATGCCAACGCAATGGGACTCGTCAATGCAATGAATGAAGGGCTTATTTTGGTTTGAACAGGGCCAGAGCATCCCATACTAAAATACTTTAAACTGGATTATTGGGAGGCTTTGACGGTTGTCCTCCAATCAGAAGGTTGGTTGCTGGATCCCAAGCCCCTGCAGTCATCATGTCGATGGGCAAGATACTGAACCCAGATAGCATGGGCATGTCCTTAAATGTAAAGCGCTGTATAAATGCAGTCCATCTTCTAATATTGCCTACATTTGCATTCACAATTTGCTCTTTGTAGCTTGCCCCATTTCATACAACCGTTATCTGATTGGTTGCGTTTCGAACAATCAGCGATACAAGAGGTGCAGACGTTTTACCGCAATTCATGTGAAAGCAGCTTCAGAGTCTGTAAACGTGCCTCAACAATGTTCCTGACGAATAGATCAAATCCTCTTTCTGCCAGTCCCTCCCCCTAGAATAAACCTTCCATCAGTTTCCTGAAGCTCCTGAATAACTCTGTACCGGTGAAACAACCGTCCCATCGACACGCCTTTCAAAGTTTGTCTTGTTTTATCTCACCTCTCTATGACGGGAGGTCACACCTGTGTGAGGCTCAGTGTGTCTGATGTGTGTTTGTTACCGGCCCCTCCTCTGCTGACGAGGCCCGGCTGCCCGCTGCAGATAAGAGCGGGAGGATGCATCAACTGTGTGTGTGTGTGTGTGGGACAAGTTCTACAGCAGGATGTGTCATACACGTCGTCCTGCCAGGGTGTGATGCATAGTGGCTGTGTATGAACCTTACACACACACAAACAATGCATTCTATAGCTGTGTGCTAATCTACTCTCTGTCGGAGATACATTACGGGGCGGTGTATTTGCTGGACTTGTGAGACCTTCAGGTTCATCAGTTTGTTTCTCTGCATGAGTACGTCTCCTAGTTTTTCCCTTACGGTTACATAAAGAAAATACGTAATCAGATTACTGTTACATTTCTAAACATTGGGGATTACTTGCAGGATTACAATGTTTGTAAAGAACTAAGAAGAGCATATAGTGTTTGTTGTAAAAGGATCAGATTTGATGTCAGTACTGTTCTGTAAGCTAATACTTTAAGTGTGAATCTATACGGTATGGAAAGGGATTTCAGAATGTGCTTCTGATGTGTTTGTGTCTTCAGATGAGGTGGAGGCGTTCCTCAGTTATGTGAAAACTCTGGATTACCAAGAGAAGCCAAACTACAAGCACCTCAAAGATCTGCTGGCCAGTGTCCACACGGGGGGGCTGGACTTCTCTGTGCCACAAGAACCCGCAGGGGGGTCCACCACCAAGCCAACTGGGGAGAAGGTGAGACAGGAACAGCTTCCATGTGTAAACGTTTTGCGTCTAATATAGTCTTATAGCCTAATATAACAATATACATATGACATATATACTTCTAAAAGTCAGAGTATACAGTACGAACAGTATATGTATAAACGTCAGGAAAGAAATGTAATGCACCACAGAGCTGGTATAGATATAGACTATGTAATACAAACTCTAGAGACAGAATAAATATGAATACACTATGGTCGGTCGTTGACACTTGAATAAATATGAGTACGCTATTGAAGATATAACCGTTTTGACAGTTTATAAACAGAATAAGTGACTAAGACTAATGTGCAAAGTCAGTCAAAGGTATCCAGGAGTGTGTGTGGGGTGGGGGGGGGGGGGGGGTGCAGACAGCTGTCATCATGGTGCATGCAGGAGACAGCGGTGGAGAAAAAGCTCTTCCTGAAACAAAGCCCTAAGGAAGTGCGCATATTTTCGTAGTGGCGCTACATCTGTTGGTTCAGTCTGTGACGTCATTGGGTAAAATGACTTTTCCCCATTGATATAAACTACCCAATACAAACACTTTATAGCCCTTTTTTTTTAACTCATTAGAGTGGACTCCAGAGTTATTTTCCCTCATTTCCTTCGACTGAGCCGAGAGCGGCAGATCGGAGGCGGGGCTTAAGGAACATTCAAGTGCACATGCTCTATTGGCCCACACTGGATGATCCGGGTACTATTCGAGTCTACAGTCGCTCCATTTTGACTTCATGCTCCACTAAGCAAGTGGGTGTTTCTCAATCGCGAGTACGCTTGCTTGGTAGCACATGTCTGCCGAGCATCTTGCTTCAGAAGCGAGTCAAGAATACTTCCTGACATTTGGAAAACGAAGTGTGGAACACGCTAGCAAGTGTGCGTCATATGAGAGGCCCCGCCTTACATCTTCCGCCACAGATTTGGGGAAATTGGTCCGTGCGCAAAGCATTGTGAGGATTTTAAGACCGCGAAGTCTACTCATGTGCAGCCTCGATATTTCTCCAAACGGAGTACGCCGGGCTCGGTAGATTTCCAAGTATGCTGGAGATTGGAACAGTACTTCGGCGGCACTCGATGACGTAGTATGCTTGAAATAGTGGCTCTGAAGCAGCTTTACTCGCGATTGAGAAACACCCACTCTCACAGGAATGGACGGGGCCCCGCGTCCGACGCTTTATTCAGTCCTCTTTATACAGTCCTCTTTATACAGCCATGTTCTGAACCTGCTTGTCCTGGTATGGAGGTTCTTGTAGTGCCTTCCAGAGGCAGGAGAGCAAACCGTCTGTAGGGGGTTAGAGACAATGCTGTACACCCCCCGCAGATACCACGTGTGCTGGACCGATGATGCATTGTGTTTTTCTGTCTGATGCGGTGCGATGCTATACAAGACTGTGATCCAGTGCTCTCAATGGTGCAGTGGTAGAAGTTCACTGAGGATACAGATGGGCTTTTCTTCTCAGGAAGAAAAGACGCTGGGGAAACTTCTTAACTAGGATCGAGGTGTCAAGCGTCCAAGAGAGGTCCTCAGGGATGTGGACACACTGAAACTTAAAGCTGGAGACATGTTTAAACTCTGTCCCGTTTATGCTGATGGGTGTGTGTGCTGCCTTTGGAGTTCTGCAACATAAAAACATCTTCATCTGCTCTTCAACAAACCTGCCATTGAGAAGCGTTTGATCACGGGTTCACAGCGAGCAGGGAATAGTTTATATGAAATATTTTTGCACTCCGTGAACAACGGGTCACAAGGCTTCCTGTTTGAGTCTCTTAACCCCAGAGTGGAGAAACGTGACAGCAGTGAAGGGGAGGGTTAACCTGCCCCTGCCCCCCTCCCTCCCAATGATTATGTGAACCGGGTCTACAGGTGGAGGAGGACTGTGATTCGCCTCAAACTCAGCAGAATCACTCCTTGACCCCTCGGGCCCCGGCTGTCCTCTCCACGGCCCAATTTGAAGTTGATGACACACACTTCCCCCACAGCGCGGGGCCGCTCCAATTATGCTCCTGATCCCCGCTCCTCTCCTTGTGTCATTTCATTTCCATGCTAAAGTGCTGGCCAGTTTGATCCCTAGTTAAACAGAAGTGGCCATTTACCGGCGGCTTAGTGCGCAGAGTAAATGTCAGCAGAGATAAAGGCCGCTCAGCGCAGCCAATCACTGAAGAGCTCCCCACTGCTGTTGGATAAATATATTATTATTTTATCGGTAATTATAGTGATGCTGGGGGGAAGTTTTATTTAAGAGAGAAAAGTCCATTTTAATGTCATCTGAGTGAAGTTGCTACACAAAGTTAACAAATGTTACAATTGGTATGACTGGCTGCTACTTTAATACTTGTGTGTGTTCACTTACAATGCTGCTTCTTGTTTTTTGTTTACCATTTAATATGTATCATTTTGCTATTAATTCAATATACCCTTTATTATTATGTGCCTTTTATCTGCACTCTAGCTTTGCTGTAAATCTGTAAATGTCCCCGCTGTGGGACGGAGAAAGGATTTCTGGTATAACTTAATAATTCAATTAAGAGGAAGAGTTGAATTGGAAGACCCTCCCACCTTTGTGTCAAACAGAAAGCAGGACGAGTCAAAAGACCATCCAAAGCCAAGGCTGTCCCCGCAGAGGTGGAGGACGATGAAGAGGAGGAGATGAAGGCTAAACCAGTGCCAGCTCGCTACATAAGAGGACCTCCCCTCACTAAACCTCAGGCTCAATCACCGGTAAGGTCTGAAACGTCACCGATTATTGACAATCTTTGCCAAATTGATTTTGAGATATTGCAGAAAATGTGCCAAACAACCTTTTATGATACCTTTAGTTTGTACAGCATCATAATGTATACACATTCACACCACTTTTACAAGTGTAATTACAATAACCGTAAATAAAAGCTAATGTTAGGCTATATACACATTACATTACGATGCGTATCACCACCGCTAAGCTAAAGTGGTAAAATGCTAACTCATTTCCAGTATAAGGACTCATTCCCGCACCACTCTTTCTCGTCCATTTAAATAGTCCTGGGAGCAGGTTTGTACAAATTATCTCGGAATTTGAATCCCTCAAGAAAACGTATCAAACCAAGACTCAATCTTAAACACGTCTCACAGAACACTGAGAATAAAGAGTGCTTGCATTGAAGTGGAAAACTCCATTTTCACTTTCTCAATGGTATGGTCCAAATACAGATCATATGTTGATAATGGAATCATCTGTAGGAAGTGGCAAAGTCTTTCTGTCAATAACGCTTTCAACAGACTCATGATGTTTTGAATGCTAAAGCAGAATGAGAATGATTTAACAATATTTTATTTTCCTAAATCCAGACACATTAACACGGATACAAGGAAACATACCTTTGCACTCCAAAAGAATCCAATCAAACATTTATGAGTCAATTAATAAATAAGAGCTATTCTTTGCTGTTTCTCCTAGAAGGAAGTTGAAGATGTGCCTGCTGTCAGCAGATCATTGAGGACAAGAGGTGCTGTGACTTATATGGAACATGACAGTGAATCTGAGGAAGAAGAGGATGATGATGATGAAGAGGAGGAGGAGGAGGAAGAGGCCAGTCCCAGACCCATCGCTGCATGCTATCTGAGGGGCCCCCCTACCAGCCCCGGAGCTCAGTCCAAACAGGTGTGAAGACGAGAAGCTCCAGCAGTCAGTTATTTGCTGTGAAGTTTATTTGCACAAGTTAAATAAAACAAATAATTATTAGTTTAGATGTTTTGAAAAAAAAAGTTTACACCTATATAAAAAGCCAACACTTTAATCTTTAACAGAAATATACGGGCAGAAAAACAGACGGCTTTTCCGCAATGGAGAGAAAGAAACGACAGCTCCTATCACACAGGAGGAAACACTGTGAAGCACAGGGGGGGAGATGGGAGGGAGGGCGGCCCACCCATGAGTGTGTGAACCAGGGGTGGGCAGCTCTAAAACTCCAGGAGAAGGACCGTTACCCGCCTCAGATTCAGGGGTACGAACACACACAGAACTCTGAACAGGAAGCTCCTCCCACACGCAGGAACGGATGGTTCTCCATGTTCTTTTTCGCCGGCGTCTTCTTCTTCCTGGGTGCTGCTCTTGGTGTTTGCCAACGTGAATTCAAACCTTTTTGAAAAACATTAAAGGGATCTACCAGTCTTTCATCACTGGAACACACTTCTTAGGACTTCTGGGCGGCCATTTTCACCGTAATAGGCTGAAACAGAAGGAGAAGCTTATTGAATGCGGTACGAGAGATGGCTTTGTGAACAAATGAAGTGGGCGCTTGTGTCTAACTGGAATGTAGATGAAGGATTCCCAAACAAAGTCATAAAACTGCCTTTGATTAAATGATAGATATGGAGTATCAAACACTTAACTTTGTGCATCACGCAAGGAGCAGCATGAGAAAAACTGAATACAGTGTACAGAGAGAAGGCTATGTAAAGATTCGTGCTAATTAAGTAAGATGAATGTGTTCTATTGAGGCTGCAGTGAAGGCCTTTATCTAACACACACACACACACACACACACACACACACACACACACACACACACACACACAACACACACACACACACACACATCACACACACACCACACACACACACACACACACACACACACACACACAACACACACCACACACACACACACACACACACACCACACACACACACACACACACACACACACACACACACACACACACACACACACACACACACACACACACACACACACACACACACACACACACACACACACACACACCACACACACACACACACACACACACACACACACACACACACACCTTGCTGCAGTAAGGACACTCTCCAAAAACAATGTTGAAGCTCTGCCTGCTGGAGGGGAGCGCTCGCAGCCACTGGAGGGAGAGAAGAAGAAAATACACTTTGGATCCGATGTGTCAAGTGATAATAACCCCTTGTTTCAATGTACACTTATTACTGCACACTTTTCAAGATAAGCATTTTAAGGGCTTTTATGTGGAACTTAAGGCATTTCTCCCTTACACTAAGCTCTAAAGAAACGTCTGTATGCTGCGTCTAAGTGAATAGAGTGGTGCAGGAGCTAAACCTGGAAATGAGTTAGCATTTTAGCACTCCCAAGTTTACATGTCTTGGTTGGGTTTTTATTGTTGGGCTTTGGTTACATTGCAGAATTAAGATCTGTGGTTAGTACATTTTGTTCAACGACATAAAATAAGCCAATAAATACGACACTGATGAAGCTTTACGTGTCTTAAATAGCGAACAAGTGAATCAGCGCAGCCACGTCATGTAGTCTGTTCGTATCCTGATGTTAGTATTTTAAAATCTGGTTATCGTATTTATGCTTATAAAAGCTGTGTTAATATGTGGAGGTTATCCTTATCGAAGATGTTTGTTTGCCACAGATTGTATTTTTTTAATCCCCATTGATTTTGGTGAAGGGAACCAGGAAGATGCTAACTTTAGGGTCACTGCACCACTCTATACACAGTATTTCAACAAAGTAGTCCCTGCTCAGGCAGTTGGAGCTCATTTCCTGTGTCCTCAGCAGTGCTCCACCTTTAATAATCCTTCTCCTTACCTCCGAGTGCCTGAAAAAAACGGTGCTATCGGTATCAGAGATAACAATACAGTTTTTAAAACACTTAAAAGATTTGTAGCAAACCTGAGAAGGACCAATGCTGTGACAGAAATCCTCCACCTGGCTCACTTTAACATTATGGTACATTAAGTTTGTTCAAATGGGCTCTTAATGAAATAATCTGTGGTTGTATTAAGGCTGAAAAGCAAAACTATTGAATGTATTATCAGTATTGTATAATTCTTCCAGAATAAAAACACATCTTGTTGCAATTGAAAACATTTCTTTTTTTTCACAACTATTGGATCGAATAAATTATTTTTCACAAATGAGTTCGGGTTATGTCCAATCATTGAGTCAAAGATTATGGAATTATGTGTTTCTCTAAGAAACAAAAGTTAAATCTATGCTTGCAAAGCTGAGTTTCTGGACATACTATTCTATGATTTTTTTAAAAGATTTTCTAACAATGAACAATAATTTGTATTCTTTATGTTTTCAACATACTATACTATCCCCTTTGCTAATTTTCTTACAATAGATATATCTTAATATTTTCACCACACTGAGTTTTTTTATCGATATACGGTATATGACTCTTTGCACATACAATACTATTATGTTTTTCAAAATACTATGACTTTTAACACAATATTTTGACATACTATGACTTTTTTCATGTTTTTCAATAACTGTACTATGACCTTTTATTAAAACTTTTTTAAACATACTATGACCTTTTTATGTTTATCGACATACAATACCATGTATTTTTTACAAATATTTTGACATACTATACTATGACATTCTTTTCAACATACTATAATGGACTATTTTTATAAATATGTTTTAAATACTATACTATGACTTATTATCCAAATTCAACACTTGACATTTACAACATAATGTTATGAAATTGCCACATTTTTCCACATACTATATTCAGATTTGTTTCCACATGCTTAACTACTATTATTTTTTCAAGTTTCTATACTATGATCTTTTCATCAAATATTATTACAATATACTGTATATCATGATATATGTAAAGGTCCCATGTCATGGCCATTTCTACTGATCATAATTCCATTGTTGAGGTATACTAAAATAGATTTATATTGTGCAATTTTCCAAACTCACATTGGTTTCTCATACAGCATCTCTGTATAGTATGTGTATTCACTCTCTGTCCTAAACGGCTTGTTGGAGCTCCTGCCCCCCCCCTCCCTGTGAGCCCAGTGGCCGTCTGCGAGACAGCGAGACCCAGCCCGAAACACACACACCCCCACAGCCTAGCTGGGAGTTTGTGTGTGTGCTCAGGCTGAGTTTCGCAGTGTCTCGCTGTCTCGCCGACCCCACACCAGTGAGCCAGCTCACACTGTCCGCTCCTCGCAGCAGCGAGCCTCGCAACGTCCCGCCGAGTGTGTGTGTGTGAGGAAGTCCGCGGATTGGTCCAAACGTAACGGCTCCGCGGATTGGTCCATTACGTTACGTTACGTCACTATACCCAAATACGTCACTATACCCAAGAAGAAAACAATGGAAAAAGAGAAATGTCCAACGAGGCGTTCTGGGGCAGCATAGACAGGTCTTTTCTGTATTAGAGTTTTACTCGCTACAGGGTGTACTTTGAGGGTTTGTGACTCTGCAGACCGTTTACATGCAGAAAAAGCTACATAACACACAAGGGGACGGGTAATAACCAGAAAAGCATGACATGGGACCTTTAACACACTATACTGAGTTTTTTTTACATTATTATGACATAATTTTCTATGACAATTTCTTTATATTTTTTGACATACTACTGTATGTCATGTTTTATTAAATCTTTTTCGAGATGCTACACTGACTTTTTTTCGACATAATATACAATGACTTTTCCCTGATATTTTTTAAATGAAATACAATACATTTTTTGATACTTTTTTTATACTATGACTTTTTACATATTCTTCAATATACTTTTTTTTGACATACCATACCACTGAATGTCAGAATATCTCCGCTTCTGCTGCTTGGATGTTTTCACTATTCTATTCTGAGCCCCCAAACTTCATGGAGGGGAATAATTCATCACTGGAATTCATCTTTTTTTATCTTAATTATCCATAAAGCCTGTGTTTAACTTTATCATTCTCAACTGAAACATTAAGAATGACACCTGTCTATTCACTTACATAACCTTCAGTTTTTTAGAACCATGAACTATGTAATCAGTAGATGCTCCTCACAGTCGTGTGTGTGTGTGTGTGTGTGTGTGTGTGTGTGTGTGTGTGTGTGTGTGTTTGGTGAGTGTGTCTCCATACCTCGTAAAGACAGGCCTGGTGAAATGGCTGGCCGCAGCGAGGGTCATTGCACACCTGATCAGGGATCGCATCTTCAAGACGATAGGAGTAACAGATCCCACACTCCACACTGAAGCTCTACACACACACACACACACACACACACACACACACACACACACACACACACACACACACACACACACACACAAATTAATAAATACACAGCGTGATTTCTCACATACATTACAGATGCTTAAGATATGGGCAGGTCCTCTGTAACCACTTAGTGTTAAACAAGCGTCTAGTTAAAACTGCAGTGCTAACATCACCCTGTAACACCCCGAATCCCCCCCTCACACACACACACACTTTTCTCTCCGCCTCGTTTGCATTTTGGCATAATGAGAAGCTCCTGTTTTTCTGGAGCTATCCATTAAGAGAGGATGGCAGGTATAAAAAATAAATCAACATCTGGTCAACCCAACTTTTTTGCACTCCTCTGAATGTTAATGAAGCCTAAGCATTAATCACCGCGGCGACAGCAGATAAACACGGCGCCCTTTAAACCCCTTCCACGTAGAGGGGAGGGGGGGAGCCCGAGCCTCAGAAACAGAGAGATAAATGCTTTTTGCGTGATTAAAGTGATTTGATAGTGCCGAGAATTCTGCCATCTTTGTTATTCTAATGATCTTTTCTGTAAACAACCCAATTAAAGGAGAATTTGTGCCCACCTCATGGAACAACAACACAGAGAGAAAAAATATGGAAATGAACAGAAAAATAGGCAGTATCGTATGTCCGCCCCCTTATAACTCGGAGCTCAAACCGACGCACAAACTGGAGGATACACACACACATAAACACACTCGCTTGAAGGTAATCGTGATGGGAACGGACATGTTTGAAATGGAAAGGGGGCAACTGTGTCACGTACAGATTTTTCGTGGGTGGCAGGTGACGGGAATTCGATCTCCAAAACATCCCGGAGGTTGTGCAAGACGCTGGAGTCCGGGTTCCTGCCAGAGACCACAGACAGCTCCTTCACACACTAATTAACCACATGCAAATGAGCCTGCAAAGACACTGGGGGATGATTAGGAGACTTTCACCATTGGTATAAAAAAAGAAAGGGAAAAAAGCTAAAGCTGATTCAAACTGAACAGCAGTGGAGGAGATTTTCCTCAGACGTGTCATGCAGAGAGGCAAATGTTAAACCCTGTGGTGAGAGTTAAAATATGTGCTTTACTTTAAACTGAAGAGTACTGTAGCTGTGTGGGTTTTTTCCATGATAATCATAGGTGTGGGACTTTAGTATTTCGCAATTCTAGAAATGTAGTCAATACCAATAATATTCCAGGATGCTTAACTCTGGAATAGATAAAAAAAACAGTAAAAAACATTGAAAACCATCGAGTGCTTTATGATACTCTTATTTTTAACATTGGCATACTGTTTTTTTTGTTAAAAAAGGTAATAAATTCCTCTTTAATATCTATTTTATAATGATTTTAGAAGATTACTTTTGGACACAACATGATAACTTAGAATGTACCCATGCCCAATTCTCACATTGACTGAATAGGGCTTTACCATATCATAATAACTCGATAGAACCTTGATTGTTCACGTTAGCATAGCATTTAAGCGACTTTGAGACTTGAAAAGCGCTATATAAATTAAATGTATTATTATTATTTAGCTCCATTATTTAGCCAAGCAGTACTGTGCTACCCACCGGCTGCTAACAGCTAATGTGTGCTTTCCTCTTGCCCATTTAAGCACAGTTTTTTGTTCACCATGGAGCATGACCAGGAATAAAAATAGATGTTCTATTGTCCTTGGGAACACATCAACGTAGTCCTACAGTACCTGTAGATATGAAGGACTCAAAGAGAGCTGCAGCATTTTGTATTTTTCTGAAGTGGATCCTCAACGTATTTGTTTGGTACAGATTCTCTTTGAGAAACACACCATGTTCCCTTTAAAGGGGCGCTATTATTCAAGATTCCAGGTTCATATTCTCTATTTCGTGTCTCCTCTATGACATGTCTCCAGGCTTTAATGTTCAAAAAGCTCTTTATTTTTCTGCAGCACCTTTTTTCACCCTCTGTCTGAAACCAGAGCCCAGTCTGCTCCGATTGGTTAGCTGGCCGGCTCTGTTGTGATTGGTCAACCGCTTAGAGATGTCCCGCCCCTTAGCCTATCAAGTACAATGTGTTCAAGCGCTAGCCACAAGAAGCGTGAGTGTTACATAGTGATGTCATTATGTTCCTGAAGTAAACAAAGGAGTCCAATGGGGAGTGTGTGGGAGAGAAACTCTCTTGAGGGACATTTGGGATTTTAGCCTTTGCAGACCATTTAAATACACAAAAACCTATATAACACACTACAGGAAAGGGAAAGCCCACAAAAGCATAGAAGGGCCTCTAAATATATTTTCAATCAAAATGAGAATAACTATGCAAAAGTAATCACTTCCTTATATATCTTAAACCCAATAAAACCGAGCAAAAGCAAAAGTCCAAATCGTACAGGTTTAGTAAATAATAATGTGATCATTACATTATCTAGCAAAAGTTATTCTGAAAGACAATAAATCTAATGAATTGAATGATATAGAACGTAGTACAAAATGCTTGTAAAGACAGAACCCTTACCACAGGTGCATGTTGGCGTTCAGCTTGTTCCTCAGCGGAGTCACCACTGCAACAAGGAGAAGGGTTTTATTTGGTGTAGAACGTAAACGGTAATACTAATAAAAGCCTTGAAATTTGATTTCAAGCACCTGCGGATTCCGTTTTTATTGTATATAAGCCCTCCGAAAATTACGACTGCCTTAAAAAAACCTCACTCTGCATACTCTGGCCCTCTGTTATTAGACAACAGGCCGCCAGCGCCGTCACATCTGAACCATCGTCGTGCCTCTGTTCCACGGGGAGCTTTGTCTCCGTGCAGCACTCATCACTTTCACTATTTGCTATTCCTACATACAAAAAGCAATATTGTGCGCGACCCCTCGTATTTGAGGGTCTCCGCCTGCCTCCCGTCTTGCCGGCTGAAGTGTGTATCTGTTTAATATCTTTTGAGTTGCATTGCTAGGCAACAGGCTAGGAGTTGCGTGACCTTGGGTTTACAGAAACAATGGACGACAATTGACGGGGACTTAAATAGAAAGCCGGAGCTCGCAGGCTGACTCCGGTGTCGGCGTGGCGGGAATGAAAACATTGTGGCAAAGTCTTCTGACACGAAGACAGACAACAGGCAACACGAGCAGTCTGGTTGGAGTCCAGACCATCTGATCTGGGTAATGGCGAGCTGAATCTGCACTTTATTGCCTGGGATGATCCTAGGCTGGCCGATTCTTTTATAAAAACAGGCATCTGATGAAGAGTCTCAGGACACAGTTATTCCCATTAGTTGTTTAGGAATTAATCAATCAAATGATTAGTGTATGATTTAGATTATTGTTTAACTTGCCAAAACAAGCAACTACCTATGTGAGAATTTGCTGCTTCTGGGTTTTTTGTAAAATGTGATGTAGATAAAACATTTGGGGGGAATTAAGGTAGATTAAAGAGGACATATTATGCAAACATGTTTACATTCTTTTTAAGAGATGTGTCGGAAATGTCCCGCCTCTTAGCATAACATGTACAATGTGTTGGAGCACTAGCCAAGAGAACATAGTGATGTCATTATGTTCTGGAAGTAAACAAAGGAGTCCAATGGAGGCCTTTCAGGCAGGGTGGGAGGGAGGGGGTGTGTGGGAGAGAACACAGGGATTTGAGCCTTTGCAGACCATTTACATGCACCAAACCCCAAAAAGCAGAATAGGCCTCTTTAACAAATTGTCATGATTGCAAGTGACTTATTTACACAAAAGGGACAAAAATGCCCCTTTCAGTTATAAGATCCTAGTTGTCAATATACTTTTTTAGTGTTAATAAGAAATGTAGGCAACACTTTCGAAATGACTTTGATAGACTTCCAGGAATCACACGTTTCTTTCTAATGTGTCATTTGATATAAAAAAAATGAAAGAAATAAATGAATATACATTTGGTGTAATCTGTATGTGTCACATGCAAGGACTTTAGTAAACAATGTATTCCTAAACCTCATGCTACCTGTGTTATAATAAGGAGAGGATTTCACACGCCCTAATAAGGTGTGTCAGCTTTGAGTGTGTAATAGTGCAGATACACTTCTTGTGCCGGAAAACAAACTTTCAAGTGTGGCCATGTCTCTGGGGTTTGACTACCCACCATGCTCGGCTCCCAGCAGGCAGCACTCTGGCAGCATCTTTGGGTGTCTGGGATCCACCTCCACCTTGATGGATGTGTTGTTTCCTGCACACAGACGGGATGTATCATTTACTATGTATGTATTTTCTATTGAATGAACTGTATATATATATAGTTGCATGATCAGTATGAAAACTCAAGTTAAACATAAAGTGTACCGATGGCGATCCGCCTCATGGTGTCGGAGCGGCTGGGTTTCTCCGGCTCCAGAATCCACGTCTTACTGTCAATCTCATCCAGGACATCCCAGAACTCAGTCAGGGACTCCAAGAGCAGCAGGAACTGACTGTGGAGCTGCTCCAGAGTGCTCTTGATGAAAAGAAGATCAGAAAAAGCACATTTATTTTTAAGAGAAACCAGATGTATCCTAAAGCTTCTGTTAGACTACTGGTTCTTTATTGTTACCGAACAAAACCGTGTCCAAACAGCAGATGTAATTTCTGGAAGCAAGGGGAACAGTTAGCCTGTCCATAGTAAGAAATGGAATTGCCTACAAACAGATATAAAGCTGAATAATTAACATGTTTTTTCTTGTTTGAAGAAAAAGCCTTTAAAAGGCCTGAGTCCGCATAGCGGCTGTTTCTGAGTGATGGCGTCTTTTTTGAATTTGTTTGTTGGAGCAAAGGCGGTGGACCCTGGATGTTGTGTTGTTGATACTTTGTATGAAATGCTGTGTTATACAATGTAGTTGTAAGTAACCTAATATTTTCAATGTTGTATCTGTTAAGAGTAGAATGGATGTGAACTAGTTTGAAAAAAACAAGGCCTAACTAACTGCAGAGATGAGTGAATGAGGGCACCACTATTAGAACATATATGCACATAAAGTGTATATCAAAGAGGTTGGTCCTTCACCAAGGTACACTGACGAGAATTAAGAGTGCTTTAGCTATAAATATGTTTATACAACTGTTGCTTAGCAGTATGATCTCAGGGTCTGCTTGGACTGTTTAGTGTTGTTGGTGAAATTAAGTTATTCTGCATTGTACTCTGACCGCCTCCAGCTAATTCGTCCGAGCCTGTTAGAACTCCACACAATGCAAAAGAAGTGTAGAACTTTAAGGGTTAAGGAGGAAGTTCTTCAAACGGCCCAGTCCAGGACTCTTTCTTCTGATAGTTGCTGCCTGTAAGAGTTGAACTTTTATTGCCCTATACACATTATCCTCCTCACTCTAAAGCTGTCGGACTGCACAGTGAAGCTCATTCAAACAAACTTCTGGTTGGTGTTCATGGTGAAACATTTTCAAACAAATATATAGCATAAATAATCTAGAGGCGAAGCTAGTCTGTCATACAGAAGCAGTGATACGCTGTCAAGATACCGTAGATAAAACACTGATATGAGGCTCAGCCTGAAAAGGATGCTTTGTGGACACACAGCTTAAGACTGTACTCTAAGTCAAATGCTAACATTAGCACACTAACATACTCTGAATGACAATGATAACATGCTGATGCTAAACAGGCATAACGTTTTCCACTTTCCCCATCTTTCATTAAAATATTAGCATGCTTCTGCTAATCAGAACTGCACACAAAGGACTGTACAGCTGAGGCTGCTGGGAATGTCTGTAGTTTTTTTTTTTGCAGGTGTATGTTAATGGTTGTGCTACAGTCACTGCTTCCTGCTTCCCCTAATTTTCATTGATTGTCTGGTAGTAAACTAAGCACTTGTAGTTATTCGACTTTGGATTGGTCGGACAAAACAAGTAACTTTAATAAGTCAACACTTAAAACTATAAAATACTATTTTTCACAGGGAAACTGGAGTGAACTGAAAGTGCATATATCAATTGGCAGGTTGGTTAAAACGGTAACAACTTTGAGCACACAAACATTGTGACACACACACACACACACACACACACACACACACACACATACACACACACAGACACACACACACACACTCTCACACTTAGAGGAGAGAAAGGGAGGCTGATAGAGGTGTCAGAGACCAATACAGATGGAATGAGAGAGAAAAAATTAGTGGGTAAAATGAACCAAAAATTATGGGTCATTGTGCCAGCACAGTGCACACAATTAAGCATCGTCCAGGTGCTGAGAGCCTCGGCAATTACAGCCCAATTAATGCCAGTGGCATGATTACGGTTACAGCTCAGGATAACTATGCTCGGCCCAGTTCAGAAAGAAGAAAAAATAAAAAGAGCTGGTAATTTAATTCCTGCTGTATCTTTGAGAAGAACATGTGAGAGCAGAAAGCTGTAAGAAAGTATGAAAGACACTGAATCTGAGCTGAGATCTGATCCTCAATCAGTACTCTTTATCTATTTATGCCATCTCTGGCTGACCTTAATTGCGCTTAAAAAAGGCAGGCAGGCTTCCCTCTTATTTACATCATCGACATTGCACTATAGAATGGAATGTATTTATAGAATACCCTTGGGTTTGAAATCACAAGATAACACCTAATCTGGCCATTTCGTAGTAGATCACTAATCAACTCTCAAGCGGCATTCAAATGATACACAATTTGCCCTTTGTTCACCACGAGTCAACAGCTAGTTAGGTTGTGTTTCCATGATGACATACCCTTCTAGCTTATGGCCCTTCTTTGGGCTGTTACCTGATTGGTACCGCGTTGAAAGGTGAGCAGCACAAAGTCAGAGTTCAAATAATTGTAACTTTTAGTGCAGCGCTCTGCAACAGTTTCGAGCAGTGATCAACAGCAAAGGTAGCACTTCCGCCAGTCGGGCGGCAACACTCATAGAAACACAACGGCAGCGCAGAGCCGTTTCACCGCGTATCATGTGAATACAGCATTATAGTATGTCAGTAAATGCAGAAGAGTAACACCTTTGGCTCAGCAGGGTAATCTCCACATATCAACACGCCTTTTTCAATGTTTTAGTGTAAATAAAGTGAAATGCTAATGTAAGGCAATGAAGGAAGTAACTAACAGTTGAATGACTTCACTTCACCACCGCTAAGCTAAAGGCGGCTAATGTGCGGCATGATGACGTTTAATTGTCTTATTTAGTCACATGATAGCAAAAGCATAAAAATCATAAAAGCTTCAGAGATTCACCAATGGGGTATTTGCTGACTCTTTCAAGTGCTTATACAATTGATTGAATAATTCAATTAAAAAACAATAAGTAATGACAAATTAGATCAATATTCAGTCTAACTATTACTAACCATAACTAATTCTAACTAGTTACAGCTTTACAAATGTAATCACACAAACTAAAGTACTATAGCACCCCATGGCCATGATCACCAAAAAATATGGTTTTAAGCTCATGACTGGCTTTTTCATAACTGAGGTATCAGCTGTGATTTAAACAAATAATTCAAATGTATTGTGAAAACAAATATAGAATCTATATATTTGAACAAACAGGCAGGACTTTGAGTCAGGCTACAATTTGCATTTAACTGTAGCCCTGGTGTCCATCCAGCGTCTTATTCACACAGAACCCTGTTTTGGTTGTTAAAAACCACCTTGGTGTAGTCTCCTAGCACAAAGGACACAAACTAAACACATAGACAGACAAACACACAGGTTTATTTCTCTTCCAATTCAAGTTCCACACAAATGCACTGAGTGGCATGTCTTGGCCCTGCAACAGAGCAGGCAATAATTACTCATTCAAATGAACATGTCAGGACTGCCGACAGACAGGGCCTTCCCCCGCCACACACACACACACACACACACACACACACACACACACACACACACACACACACACACACACACACACACACACACACACACCACACACACACACACACACACACACACACCACACACACACCACACACACACACACAACACACACACACACACACACACACACACACACACACACACACACACACACACACACACACACACACACACACACACACACACACACACACACACACACACACACACACACACACACACACACACACACACACACACACACACACACACACACACACTTCATGTTGCAAGGTGGGAGAGATCCATCAACGGCGCAGCAGGCAGACAGGCTCCATACGGCAGCGCTGTTCTAAGCTGGTCCTCACTGTACGCCTGCCATGTATCAGCTCAATGACACACACACACACACACACTCACACACACCTCTCTGCTTAAATAATTGTTCTCAATGTTGGCTTTCATTTTTGCCTACACTTTCACTCAACGCACGCACGCACACACATACTTAAAACACTAGTAAGCCTGTCCACTGAGAGTACTTGTTATGATGGCCAGAGCGACTGGTGTGACTGGAAAAAAAAAAGTACAGCAAAAAAATAAATAAAAAAAAGACGTGTTTGTCTGACACAGACTCAGAGGCAGTGACAGAGATGAAAAGCAGAGGCAGAGTGAAAGAAGCGAGACGGCAAACAACAATAACGAGGAAGCAAAGAGATACAAAGAGCCCACAGCTGGTTTCACATCAAAACACATTCATGACAATTACAGTGGACTCAATTTGAGGGGCGGGAATAAAACGTCTTATTACAGAAGACAAGTGTTTTGTCCAATCATGCACCAGGATGAGTCAAGTGTATTGATGTGGCCCTTAATCACAGTTTGAGCTCACATTACAACTATTAGATGGAAACATCAACCTTTTCCTAATGCGAGGCTCGGAGGTTTAGCACAAAGAGATCTCAAGAAGTGACGATGATTGAGTTTGGCTTTTTTTATTTACTGACATGATCTATACAGTACATAAAGGATAATTGAGGACGGGTTGGCTGACTATTTATAAATAAAGTGTTGCAGTAAGTCCTTAAACGCAGAAATAACTTTGCTTTTTACCATGTCCGGTTCCCTTGTCTCAGTTATCATGTGTTTTTATGTGTAAGCCTGATGTAAACAGCACAATATTTGAAATGTAATGGAGTAGGAGTATAAGTAGCACAAAATACATATGCTCAAGTAAAGTACAAGTTGGTCAAAATAGTACTTGAGTACAGTACTTAGTTACCTTCAACACTGCTTGCTAACCATTTACTTTGTCAAACAAATTGAGGGATGGATAAATAGTTACTGTTGACACTGTATCATTGCACATACCTGTGGTGTCCATGTCATGGCCAGAGGCACTGGCAGGTCAGCAGAGCATTCAGGAGCCTCCACAGGGTGCTAAGGGTGGAGAAGACAGGACCGTTAGAGAGCTGCTTCTGTATTACGTAACAATGAGAGGTAACTCCACCGCTCCTTGTTGCTGTACTGTATGTCTGGCCTTTATGAGAAGCCTGCCTTTGTTTGTTCTTGGTTATTACTTGAAGACTGTCTAGTATTTGCTATTAGTGCTAGTCATCTTTATTATGTTACTTAAACCTACTTATATCTTTATGAAAGTTCCAAACAAGTTAGCATTTTAGCACTTAAGCTCCCTTGTCTCAAAGTCAATAGACATTTAAATGTGGTTAGTTTCCCAAAATATGGTCTGTGATTAATACAGACTAAGAACATGTCAGTACATGTAGCAATACGTTAGCTTTTTACTTCTAGAATTAGCATTTACACTTCAAAATTGTAAAAAGTGGTGTTCATATGTAGATATTATTCTGCTGAACAAAATATGTAAGTATCATAAAAGTTTGTTTGCCACACATCTTTTTTTTGCCTTATTCCATATCGTTACAATAATGAAATTGCTTTGATGAAAACGTATGAATAAACTGAACTGTCTGTATTTTTATGGATATGAACTTTTTATCGTCTCTCGTACATGGTCACATTGTTTAGTTATACAAGAGTGTTATTGACAGCGGTAACGTATCCTTCAAAACGAGCCACAGTGTGCACGTCACAAGTGCGCTTGTGTACAAATAACACTACAGACAGCTCTAGGTGGTTATGCAAGCTTGAATCTCTTTTAAATTGTTTTTTAAATAAAATATTAATCTACATGCCTCGATGATGTCTTTTTCTATGATTTTCAAGCTCAAATACAGATAATATTTGACAGATGTTTTCCCATTTGTCCGGTCAATTGACATCTTACCGGTCACCTTGACCGGCACAATTGTATTCTAACGGATACACTGCTTCCAGGCCGGCCTACAGAAGCATGTTCCTCTATAAGAAGCTTTGGTCAGAACACCTGTGCCAGATCTCTTCTCCCGGTTCACCTTCAACATCAAGCTACTTCCTGTCCTTTCCCTGAGCTCTTCCTCTCTCCCTCCCCTGCCTCCCAGTCTCTATGTGTCCCTGCCAGTGCTGCCTCCCCCCTAGCTGTGCCTGGTGAGGGATGACCTGGCGCTGGATCCGGTGGAAGCAGCTGGAATGCACTCTAAGCTATTTTTACCGGGTGCCAGAGGGGTGAGGTGGGCCAGGTGGGCAGGTGGACACAGAGTGGGGTCCCACCACCCTCCCTTGTCCCCAGTGGATATCATCTGGGCTTAGCTAAGCACCACCTCACTACGCCCAGAATATGCAGGCCCACTGTGAGATACTAACAATCCTGCCAGCTTCTAGAAGCTCAATCCTGACAGAGATTTGAAGAAAAATTTCAGATACCGAAATAGTAAAATTCCCAAAACGGGAAAACAGGACCATGGAAGATGCACTCTTGTGTCACAAGAGGTTTTCCTTATTGTCAAAGTTGATAGACATGAATCCCTTGCGTTAACCACAACATGAGTAAGTGAAACGTCAATATAACTTTATAGTTCTGGCCATTATTGCTGACTGTACTTAAACTTCATTATTCGGTTTCAATAGTAGTGAAGTATTTGTTTTTACAATAGAGCGGGATGACGTATTTTTGTAGGCCTGCCCGTAATTTGCAGGTTCTGCTGGTCTCCCTTGAAAAAGAGATCAATGATCTCAATGGGACCTACCTGGTTAAATAAAGGTTTGAAATGAAATGAAATGAAATTTAGAATTACAAGGGGTCCCTCCACACGATTTCTATATTGGTTTATGGGATATTGCAGAAAATAATCTTTGGCAAAAGCATGTTCATCATTTGGAGACGTTTTGTTCACCAGGATAATCTCCACATATTAACACCGCTTTTATGATTTTTGATTGTTTTCGTAAATTCAATCGGCAGAAGTCAAATAAATACCGTTGAGATATAAACTAAATACATCACGGTCCCATTGCTGTGCATCTCCACTGCTAAGCTAAAGGAGGTTAATGTTTGGTGTGAAAACATTTAATAGTCTCTTTTAGCCACTTGTAAGCAGCCAGTATTTTTAGGACACATATAAGCTTCAGTCATTCATCAGAGTCTATTATTTGTTGTATTTGATGTCATAGAACAATACCTAAAAATCTCTTAAGGTTGTATTAACCACAAATCTTATTTCAGGCATCTCACCACAAACATGTTAAAAAAACGTAGTGCAGCTTGAACAGGAGCTGGTAAACTCTTTATAGCCCTAGTGGGTATCCTTGAGCCTATTGAAAACAGTTACTAGTAGCAACACAAGGAGCAATTTTTTCTCACAAAAATGTTATTCATACAGATTTTGAGAATGTGGAGGAGTATTCTAGTGACACTCCAAGACTAGTCTAGATTAATCTACAATTCAATACAAAAATCATAATTTGTTTTCAGGACAATGTATCATAAAACACACTTTGTCACCTCTTATCTGACACTTTGGAGATCTGTGAAATGCAAACATTTCAAAACGCTCTGCTATTTCCCCAGCCGACATTTACTTTTTGTACCTACAGCAGGTGAAGGTTTTGTGTACTTCTCTCAGCAGAGAGCAGAATCAGCAGCTATGCAGATGAGTGGTGGGTGTATTGGCTTTTCTCTATGCATAGATGAAGGTTTTCCATCATGCTGGGGTCTATGTGGAGATGTTTTATCTGTGCTACATCTCAGTCACAGTGGGTTATCATGTCTCTCCACACCCTCTCCAGTTTGACCTAGATTTAGGGGCGCAGATGTAAATCACTGATTTGCTATCAGCAAATTGAACGTCCCATATGCGTTCGGTAAAGTCAGCCTGTATTTGGATTTGGATTGGCTGTAGGTCAACAGTATTCCATTTGATCATGAATAATTCAGTGTGAAAATCATCCAGTCCTTACAGTGAACTGTGTGTGTGTGTGTTTCCGTACGCTCAGGGAGTGTGTCGTACCTTAGACTTGAGTTTGATATTGAGAATGTGCTGCCTTCTGGAGGAGTCCTCCGCCTTCAGTCTCAACGTTCGGAACTCCGTGTCTATGAAGAGCAGCCTGAAGACACGAACACAATAAATCAGCGTACGTTCACAGAGAAGCGTAGAGCACACTGTAAATTGACAGCAGCCATCATCCGCCATTAATCACAGCAGCAGAGAGCAATATTGAGACATCAACTCTGCCTTTAGATTTATCACTCCGGGTACCAACGCGGTGACATTACATCAGGCTACAGCTCCGCATTCAAGGCTTTTCTTTTATACATTCTTATTTGCATTCTCCTCCAGCAAGTGCCTTTTTAATGCTCTAATGTAGGAATACAGCAAAAGCAATCGTGCTGATGCTCAGGGTATTAATTTGATTCTGTTTCACCACATAACACCTGCTTTTTGTGCTTACTAATAAAAATGTAAGCAAACATACGGAATGTAGGTGCACTCTCTACGCTCTTCACCTGACTGATAATGAAAAATGGTGTGTGATGCAATACAATTAACCTGCAATTTCACATGTATTCACAAAATGCAGAAGGACAGTTGAGCAAATGTATTACACTTACACAACAATCAAAAAACCCTTTTTTTCTTTATTATAATTATTGATCATACTTAATAGGTGAGTGGCCTACCCTTAAATAATAATATTTCTCTCTTGATTGCCTAAATGATTTTTGGGGAAACTTTTACACAGTAACAAGTGTATAATTTAACAGGAAAATGTTGGGTTTGTAGGCATAAAAGCACAAAAATAGGCTTTCAGGAGCAATGAAAAAAAGATATACATTTACAAAAAGTTTTTTTATTCCATTTATTTATTTTAAACAATAATATTGAGTCCTAAACCTGATAGAAATGTATTGTGTCCACAGTTACAACGTAGGCTTCCATAATATTTATTTATAAAAAAATGTTGCAAAAGTCTATCGATTGGACTTGTTTTTTTGTTTTTTTTTAACGGCCTACTTTTCAATAAAATATAAATCTACATGCCTTGTGATGACAATCTTTATATAGCCTTACTATCAGTAATTCTATAAGCTCAACAACAAACTCAGATAATATTTTACCAGAAATTGTCTGGTACATTGAAGTATTCCCAGACAAATTGACCATTTAAATTAGAAAGTTTCATACCAACAGTAGCATCACAACTTAAAACTAACAGTAGATTAATGTTTCTCTCAGTGACCTTGCGGTGGGTTCACATTTTCAAGCTTAAGGCGCCCTGTAAATCAGACCCTTTCCCTCCTTGGCTAATTCTAACCTTTTGAGGCTGAGGACAAACACTGATGTGGCCCGGGCGTGCACCAACACTGCTGTCAGATTTACAGCTGCTTCAGCACACTATGAAAGAGCCAGATCCTCCCCCTCTCAAGTCCTCCTCTAGTCCACTGGAAACAAAGACTGATCCGAGACAAAGGCTTTGGACAGTGCCTCTCCAGATTTACAGTACATTACGACGGACGCTGTGTGCCGAGGCTGACATGGCTGTATATCTGCCGAGGATTTATGGAGTGTGTTAGAGAGGAGTGTGCTCAGGGATGACACACACACACTTAGGGAAGTGATGGAATGATGGGAGACCGTTTTCAAATGTTCCCCGTTTCATTAAAGCATCTACTCGCTCACGCACTTGCAAATAAACGCTGGCGAAGGGCAACGGTACTGAAGAGTCATGTGCCCACTTACATTTACACATAAACACACCAAATAATTGTGCAGTGATGATGTATTTTGAAGGCTGATACCAAAAAGTTAGCATCGATAAGGGTCCCTCAAACAAAACCAATGGGACTTTTCCTTTGGATTTCAGAATATTGCAGAAAATAGGATTGATTTAGTCGTTTGGTAGCAACTGCTGTTTTGTATTTACCTGCAAATTTAGTCGAACAAAATTAAACATTTTTGTAAGCTTTTGTAACCACAGATCTTATTTCAGGCATCTACCTATAAAACAAAACTTTACATTTGAGACGAGGGAACCAGAATGTCTGGGTTTCTAATGCTGCGTTCACACCGGACGCGATGCGATGTTTGGGGGCGGCGCGATTACATGTAAAGTCAATGCAGAGACGCGGACAGATGCGAATTCGCTCCGACGGCAAGCAAGAAGCGGTGGACGTGAATTCCGCAGCGCGATTGAGGCGATTGAAGGGGGCCACGACAAACGCTCAAGTTCAATTTTTTCAACTCTAGCGTCATATTCGCGAGACGCGATCTCGCGGTAGCCTATCAGCGGTGAGGATCTCAGCCTGCCGTCACTGACGTTCAACCAGAAAACATCAGCCGTTAGCTGTTAGCAGTTAGCACACAGAGCTCACAGCTCCTCATATCTGTTCAGAAACTGGACAAAAGTTAAACAAGTACAAACCACAGACTGTCTGTGTCATGGCGAATACAGTCGCTGGTTTATTTATGTCTGTAGGCCGTTGTTATGAGTGTGGACGGAGCATATACAACGTTAGCTTAGCCTGGTCGACTCGATCTTCATTCAGAAAACAAGCATTTTAAAAGGTTTTTCGCCTGCTGTCTTGTCTGCAGACTTGTCAAGCATTAATTCCATAGACTGTATATATAAATGGACGTAGTGTCCGTGACGTCACCCATAGGATTCTGCAGAGTTGCCGAGAAGCCCTTAGTAGGCGAAGTCGGCCACTAACGGCTCGACAGTGACGTCAGAGTCTAACTCCCGCCTGCTCCAAATAAGGGCAAAGAGGCGGAACCGAGGCGGGACCTGCTGCCTCCGAACTGGAAGTAAACAGAGCTAGCTCAGGCTAAGAAGCTAAGCTAACATGAAATACATGCAAACCAAGTTACTGCGTGGCACTTTGGTTTTGATAAAACAGTGTAGTTCCCCTATATAAACGTTACATTCATAATCAAACGAGACAATCTGCAAGAGAATTTGCTATTTTTTGTTATTCTTAATGCTTGTCATCACGTTAATAAAATAAAAGAAGTACCGATACATAGCAGAACAATTGTGGCGATGTTCAGCTTAATAAGCCTTGTTCAACATAATTTATTTAGCTAATACTACAGCGGGCTGCAGGCGAACCAAGTCCGCGTTTCGCTGCATTCCTTGATCTCCAGTTATAACGCCGGACTCCACCGCCCGGGGGCTCCGGGACGCCGGCTGGAGCTGGACGCCGGCTGGAGCTAGCCCCCTGCGGCTCCGTTAGCTCCGGCGGCCACCACTGGGATAATTGGGTCCCCTTTTAACATTTGCTCCCGTTTAGCATTATGGGCGTCATAGCCATATACTATAAAAGTCTTTATATATATATATATACACATGTATAAAGGGTTACGTCCTTAGCTGGCTAATAAGCTACATAACAAGCTAAGCTAACAAGCACACAAACACCTGCTAACGGGGTTAACATGTATAATATGATCATTTTAGACTTCTTGGAAGTTCTGTTAGTACATTCAAGCGCACAGCACGACATTTTAATTGTCTGGTATTTGTAACAATATTCCCTAAAAGGCACAATCACCACGAACACGGCTAAAGGGTCAAGTACAGTAACTACAACTAATTAACGTTGTAGCCTAGCAGAGTGGACAAGTTGCTGTTAGTGACCACGCCCTAATCTATGCAAATACTTTAAGACCTAATATAAATAAAAGGGTCGCGTTAGAAAACAATTCACTCACAGATTCATAATCATGAAGGTGGAATCTAACTATATCCATAATAATATTTATTGCATCCAGGGCTAGAAACATGTTTTTTTCTGCTGTGAAATTGGGCATTTTAACATGGGGGTCTATGGAAATTGCTCCTTTCTGCAGTCATCGCCTATCGGCCAATATATGAACTGCAGTTTGTGGCACTTCCGTATTGGCGTCCCGGCTCTTCCCCAGAGTTTGCCGCTTGATTAATTCATGGTTTTTACTAACCGGTATCAGTATGTTGTTACTTCGGCATCATTTAGAAACGTGTATTACAATTTAATCACGGTAAAATATGTTCATTTTGTTGTAGTTGTAGCTCCCGAGCCAGCGCGTCTTGTTTGAATGACGCGAGTAAACACAGCTGACAGCCGCGGTGAAACTTGAGCGTTTAGAGCGATGCGATAGGAGCGATTAGAGCGAAGCGATTAGAGCGAAGCGAATATTCGCATCGCGTCCGGTGTGAACGCAGACTTATTCCTGCACCATTCTATATCATGATAATCTCAATATGTTTTTGAGTCACTTTATTACATGCTCAATTTGACCTCCGCATTTCGTATCTGTAAAACTATTGGCATAGTAAGATTTTATAAACAAATTGCTTTATCTGCTCCTGTTAACACACACAAACAAGCACACTAACCAACCAGGCCAACATAATCTAGCTGCAGCAAAGAACTTCTTGCAGACCCAAGTTACTTTTATATCCTCCAGTACACATTTACAAAGTGTACAGGCCTATAAAATACCCATTACTGCTAACAGCAATAAATACACAAATCTGTCAAGCATGACCGGTTAATAGACCTGTGCAAGTGAAGGAAGTGACAAGCAGCCATATGAACAAATCCATAAATGAGAAGTTGAATGTTTGAGCTGAAGTGCTGTTAGTTGCAGAACACTGTTTCTCTTTGTTCCGATTTCAGTCGTGACACTGAGTAAATCACAGCAGGTAACTTTTGCAGTCGGTTGTGTCCAATTGACATACAACGTTTTTTTTGGAGGTTTTAAAAAGCCAGACATCATAACACATGTTTAAAGCCACCTGGTAGTATATGAATACCACTCACTGCTCTACAGTACCTGCATATATTATATTGCTTCCTTTCTAACCAATTTAAGAGGAGAATGTGGAAGACATATTTTTGAAGGGCATCCTGGAAGTTAGAATCACAAGGGCTCCCTTGATTTTTTCACAATAACTCGATCAAAAAAAGAGACAAGGGAATAGGTTGTAAAATGCTAACTTATTTCCAGGTTTAGGACTCATTCATACAACACTATTTAGAAGACATGCCTACAATCTTGACAACTGCTTGTCAATGCCATTAATCCCGCCCCTGCTGCTTATTGGCTAAACATTAATCATCTTGCAGCTCTCATTGCTTTTTCAACAAACAAACCGCTGCACATTGAGATGACCAACTATCAAAAGTAGTATAGGCAGTAAGAAAGTATTCTCACTTACTGCATCAGTTTCAGTTAAACACACATTTCCATTTCCTCTACTCTGAGGTATTACACTCAGGATAGCAGGGACGAGCTGCCATGATGGAAGCAGCGTGACAGTGAGGCGTCCTGCTGGGAAGACTGATGAGAGCATCCCATTTGCAACTCTTCAGCCAAGCAAGCTTCTTCCAGACAGTGCACACCACACACATTTGTGATGGTGTGTGTGCCCATGTCTCTCTCTTTTTTCTTTGCGTGTCAACAAAGTGATTAATGAACGGTGAGAATAACACATATGCACTGCGGTGTGTTGCACGAGAACTTTGTAAGATGGCATACAAAGGTACATTAGAAGACACGACGAACAAGCACTGTATGTGCAAACCAAGTGAAGAAAGGCACTTATCTTATTACACCTAGAGACATATTAATCAACTTGATTGGGGAGCCGGGACACGCCTCCATAACACTTTTAACCAGCTGCTAAAAAACCTATACCCGGATAACACATTCGGCCTGATTTACCTCTCAAGCCTTTCACCTCATCTTTACCCAAATATTTGCATCCCTACTTTCCTACATCCCTTGCTCTTTCCCTACTGACCGTTATCCCTACTTTCCTCCATCCCTTCCTCCCTCTGTACTTCCATTCATCCCTACTTTCCTAGATCTCCTTATCCCTACAAACCTTCTTCCCTACCTCTCTACATTCCTTAACCCCTCCCTACATATTTTCCTCCCTCCTTACATCCTTTTATCCATCGTTCCCTCTCTCTCTGCATCCTTTCGACCCTTCATCCCTACCTCCCTCCCTACATCTCTTCCTCCATTCATCCCAAACTCCCTTTGAGCCTTCATCCCTCCCTTCCCTTCATCTATTCATCCCTCCATTCTTACACCCCTTTATCCTTTTTCCTGTCTACCCTTTTCTCGTTCCATTTAATCTGGTGCATACTTCTTGTCTAATAAGAGGTACTTCCTGGGGGCCTATTGGACGAGATCCCTCATCTTACTTCACTCCTTACATTGAGCAGTGCTCAATATCTCCTCTAATTAAATCTTTAACTGACCTACTGTTGTGGCGTTGTCCTTGCTAGTTAAGCCTGGTTTGCAGTCCAACTGTGCTAACCAGGACAACCTCATTACTAACTGCACATTACCTCTCAATCCTAAATTAGAATGCATTTACATCCCAGTAGTCATTTTAGCTGGCCTAATAATGTAAGAAAATAAATACGACACAAAAAAAAAAATCCATGATAGCATGTAATCCCTCAGCTCCGGGCCTATGTGGCCCCGTTGTCAGAGAGCTGCTGTACCTGGCCCTCAGAAGAGCAGAAACACACTGTGACAGAGTGGTTACACTGTGATAAGAGGAGCCTTGGTAGGTACACCAAGAGGCTGCGAACATGAGTGCCAGCTGTGCCCGTAATGAGCACCATAGCGTGCAGGGCCACGGTTTTAGGGCCACCGAGTGATGGCGGCTGACCTACTTGACCTCATTTTCCATTAATTAACACATGGTATGCCATCTTCAGCCAATTAAGATGACCACACTTTCAAACGTGGGGATGGAGACACACAGAGAGGGAGCGGAGAGAGAGGAAGACTCACTTACCTGGGCCAATCAGCAGACAGAATTACAGCTGAAAACCCCTGGTGGCTATTAGCACGGCCCATACCAATTAAGACGCTAAGCGAATCTCGAGTGCTTTGGAGATTGAGGCCCACTGTGTATAATGCCTGCTAACCGTAACACGACACTGAAAATTATGTTGGTCCCATTTTCAGCATAAAGCATACCTTCACCCCCCCTCCCCCTTCTCCTATTAAAACCTGAGAGTCTTCAATTAGAGCCATTTGCATTTTGCTAATATCATAATTGTAGCCGTGGTCATTAATAGGAAAGTGGAAAATGAGTGTAGTAGTCAAGGCTTAATCCGAGCTGGGGGAGAATAGATATCTTCCCACGAAGCACCACCACCCCCCTTCCCTGCTGACGAGAGGAGACGACGGTATTAGCCGGGTCTGTCGCTGCACGTGGGTGAGAGTTATTAAATGTGACCTGGATTTAAATGTAACTCAATAACTAAAAATAAGGAAGTCATTAAGAGCCATTTGTTAATGTGGAGCTGTGTTTTTGCTGGCGCTACAATCACTGCTGGGGGGAAAACAAGGACTGCTCCATATAGCTCTGTAAGGCACCAGAGGATTCTAGCTATGTATACACTATGTTAATCGCACCTCTGGGGAAAGTAAACAAAAAGTCAAAGAAGTCTCAGAAAATGTACATTTTTAATAATAACTGGCCCCGAAACTCTGAGGTGTATAGCATGTAGCTTCTAAAGAGAAAAGCAAAGTACAGAGTTGAGAACCATATCAACGTGAAACAAGCTCCATCAGTTCTGCACGTAAATGTCTTTCAGAGTATCCTGAGACCATGTAAGGGGGGATAGGAACATGATAAACAAAAATAGTTGTTCATTTGGAGAAAATACCTCTTTTTGTCATTTGATTCTTACTGTAGGTCCGTTTATAAAACCTATTTACACCTGGTGACGCCGTGCTAGAGTTGTGTCAAGCTAGTGGCTTCTATCTGAAATCAGCGAAATGGGTAAGTGTGTGGGTTTAGTCGCCAAAAAATGTATGTGACACAACGACACAACAGACAAACATCGACCAGTGCAATTGTAGAAAGTTATATCTCAGGCCAATGGCAGTCAACCACACAGGATATTGTGAGAATATGGCAGCTGGACCACCAACGCCTCATTCAGATGCCATTTGAGGAAGGAATGGGCCCTCAGAAAGCTTGCTCGTTTACAAATATAGAATATATTCAGTTCAATATGAAACAGGGAAAATTTGGTTCACCTATTTTTTCAATTTCAACAACTATTAACATTTAGTAAGTTTTCCATCACATGTTCTAAACACAAAAATATACTAGTTAACACTAGTTGATTACCACAGACTACTGTTTAGGATTTAGCATAATGCAATTTGACTCATTGGAGGAAACAACAGTAACTTTAGCCACAAACAAAACAGGTAAGCTGACATGTAGAGGGTTAAGCCCTGATCAGACAGCAGTGTGTTTATGAAGTTGTTTTCAATTACTGACAAGTTCATTTCTTTTCTCCCTGATAATGCTTCGCTAAAAAGTGAAAAAACTGAGAAAAACACAGAGAAAAGATGCCCAACTTTATAAATATTTTTAAATCATTTATTCCCAATGATTATTTACCTACTGGATATTTGGAGCATTATGATCTTACGTAGTTACCATGATTCGAACAGAAAACAACAGCCTGAGAGATAATGAGTGTTTGTGGGTTCAGATAAGTTGTTTTCATTCATTTAAAGTGTACCGTTAGAGCCAGTTTTTGTTTTTGTGTCATGGTCAAATAATATTGTACCCTACTAATGATCTCTGTAGTCAATGGACTGTAAAAGACTACAATTCCCACAGCGCCAGCCTTCAAGTGCCACCGATAGGGGCAAGCTGTGTAGAAGCAGTAGTCTGCACAGCGTGTTGGAAAGAAAGATGATAGAAATCTGTTTATCATTTTATTTGAGCTTTGCCTCTTTTGATTTGTTTGACTATTGTAAAAGCCTATTTTTTTATTGAATGAGTTTGGAAACTATTTCATCTTATTTTAATCAACCACCAGTCAAATAACCTTAAGTCATCACTAGAAGCCAAACAAGTACTCGCAACTATCAGTAAAACTACTATATTGAAAGATTACGCATCAGAAATATCTGTTTAAAAGACGTATAAGTGGTTCAAGGAAACTAAAATAAGCTAGCGAAGAGTTCACGGTTTGTGTGACACTCTGTCTGATCAGAGGCTTTATGCTCCTTTAAACACTGCTAGTATTTGTCACTTACTTGCCCCACCCAAGGGTCTCCATCTCAGAGATGAGCTGAGCGTAATACTGTGGAGGCGGGATGGAGCGGCACTCATGGCGGCTCTTCAGACCCACTTCCTGCAACAACAGAGAGGATGCTTCTTATTTTAATCCCTGATTACTATGCACATCATATCACAACTTCATCGTTATACTAAAAGCGAATAGCATGAATACACCAAGCAGGGCCAGTAAGTCTTATGCAAGTGTTTAGTGGCGAGCACATAGGTTCTTACACTTTTCATTAATCTAACAAAACAAACATGTATTTGGTACCTCCAGATCAGGCTATTGATAGCGCCTCTAGCTTTCCTTTTGCTTCTTATTCATGAAGCAACAAATGTCAAAGTGACCGTGTCATTCTCCTCCTTACCAAGACGGTCTTCAGCTCCAGAATGAAAGTGACAAGATCAGGCGACTGCTGCTGCCTCTGTGCGGAGTCAAACAAGAGAGAAGAGACATCCTTGAATGGGAGGATAATGAAGTGACAGTGTCAATTCTTTTTTTCTTCCTCTAGCCAGCCATTCAAATCAAACGCAGTGTTTGTGATTAATGGGGGCTGCCACCAGCTTTAATAATTAATGATAGCTTAAAGGCTGTGAAAATAATGAACTTTGCAGCCCGGGGTGAAATATCAATCTCATCCAAATAACCCTGAGGGGCAGCATAACAAATAGGGACATTTTCCAGGCGATGTTAATTAAACAGTGAAAAATATATTTTGTTCTGCTTCTGAGTGGCTGACAGGGAGTAGAAGTATGAAGCCAGGCATGATGCAGATAACACAAAGGGGCTTAAATGACATGGCAATAAAACTAAAAACACAAAGCCTGATTTCAATAAGAACCAGCAGAGAGACCTTTAAAATTAATACTATGATTAACTTTGCAGCAAAATACAACTGTTTTTATTCATTATTTTGGGATGTATGTAGAGTTTACCTGCTTCACTATGTGCTCATACCCATGCAACAGGTGTTTTAACTGCCAGCAGCAGTGCAGCCTGCAAGAAAAAAGTATTTATAGTTGGAACATCACTATGCATATGCTAGGTTTTTTGTAAAGAGAAAGTGAGATGATCATTTATACCTGGCCTGTTTAACTTGACGATCTGGTGGTAGTAGTATTCTCAATCTGAAGTCTCGTTCCTGTGAGAATAATCAAAGCATGACAGGCAACAGAACGGAGCTGAATTGAGGAGGGTCGTGTGCAAACGTTAACCAGCTGCATTTTTAATGACCTTTATACTGAGAACCGAGAAAAGCAACACGTGACCTTCCGAACTCCAGTGAGAAATGTTCCAATTTAAGGTTTCGCTGCTTATTCTAAAAGCTGCACTTAGTGTGTAACACAACCTTTTTCCACATCTTAATAAACTATATTACTTCTTCAATTCGGCATTAACAATACCTGAAAATAAAAAGTATTTTAAAATTTTACTTTTTTGAAGTTGGTACCCATAATGTAAACGTAGTTTGCTAAAGGTTGCTACAAACATGTTCTCCAAAGTGAGGAACTATTACAATATGCCGAATTTACCAGCAGTTTGTAGACATTGATGTAACGCCTGTCAGTTATTTTGTATCAACATGGTAATTTGTTCATAGCTAGAAATCCTAGAATTCTAATAATCGACGATGTTTGGAGTTGTAGGGTCGTTGAAAGAACAATGCACTGACGCATTCACTTACCTGGACTGTAATGAATCCGTCATAAATAGTTTTCTCCTTGTTGAGAGGTAAAAGCAGTGGGTTGTCTTTCACCAATGAACTCTCCATCGCACTAACAGTGAGTGTAAACCTGGTCTAAACTAGCTGTCAAACCAGGAGGTCTGTTCCCTTAGCTAACGTTAGCGAGGCCAGCCTAACAGTATTAACTAGCAGGCATGTTTCAGTAAACGAGCACCCTTAATCCCACATTTGAACGTATAACTTTAAATTAAAGTTTTTAAAACTCAATGTGTTACTTGTTTTTGGTCAGGAATGTCAGAAGAAGTTGCCTGAAACCTCCACATCCCGCCATGAAAAACAAAACAGGTGACGTCATGCGGTTGCATTCAGTGTCTTTCAAAAGTATCGGAAATCAGATGCAGATACTTTTTTGACGTGTAAATAGTTTTATTTTGTCTTAACTGTTGGTTGCAGTGATTACAAGGGCCATTAACATTATTTGTATTACTCAAAAACACAAATGTAGTCCCTGATTTCGAAGATTATAAAAGTTGGATAAACTGTTACACATACAAAGCTGTCAAAATAACAGTTTAGGGCAGACACTTGGATCTGAATTAAGATTATTCTAATTTGCTGCCTTTACCTTAACATAACATTCATTGTCCTCTGCTGAGGTTATTACTGCATTGGCTAATGTGTGTGTTACTGCAAAGCAGACTGGAAGATAAATAACGACAGCAGTCAAATTCTACAAAAATATGCAATAAAATGTGATTAGGTAATAAAAGCAAATTGAGTTAACTTCGAGTGCTCATGTTGAGGTATTTTAGGCGTCTTCAAATTGAATATATTCTCAACTTTTCTCACTTTATTTTTTATATTTAGAATAGTGTTGCAATAAAGTATTAATGTTTTACATATTTTAAATCCCAGATAATTTCGGTGTCCATGTTGGAAGGCTGTTGGTTGGGTTGCAGCTACATCTGATCCTGCACCTTGCAACAAATGGTAAGGAATATGACAACATAATATTATAAACATTGTTTAAATACACAGACAGGTTACTGAAATGTACTTCATTATAACGAGCGAGGAAAGGTGATACATAGCTACAGACTTTGACAAAGTGAGGAGGATGAATGGCTGGGATAATGGGTTGGTCCAAATAACACAGGAATGTCACCCAGTTGTTTATATCCTGTGTGAAGCCAGAATCAACATGACCGTTATTTGTTGTGTCATTGCCGTACCTCATCGACACCACTTGTGTTGTTGCCTCAAAAGGTCTGCTCTGCAGGGGCTAGGGCTATCACTCATGTTGCCCAACATTATTAGAAAAACATAAAACACAAACAAAACTTTTCCCAACATATTATACAGACCGCTGTGTTATGTTGTCTGGTTAATCATCGCAGTCATGTTTCTGGCAACCCAATGAATACTAGTTTATAATCAGGCTTGGGGAGTAACGGGTTACATGTAACAGGTTTACGTAATCAGGATACAAAAAAAGGTAGCTGTACTTCAAAGATACCAAAACAGATACTGTTACTTTTCTGAAAATTGGGGATTACTAGCAGTATTCAATAAACCTACCGCCTGAATTTGCTTTATGGTTTTCACTTTCTTTGGTTCATTTGTTATTCTTTAATTCAGTAGGTGAACCTATTTGTTCATAAAATAGTGTGCAAGGTTACCTGTATGTATTATTAAACTAAAACTGAGCATTTTCTGTCAGCTCAGATTTCTGCTTTTTTAAACTGTAGTATGTGCTCATGCGTTTCATTGTTGGTGTATAGGCTGCTGCCTGAATATGCTTCATGAAAGGCAGGTTTTCTAAAAATAAAATCTCTGAGCAGAGGACACATGTTTGATCCTAAATATCTTGTTTTTTTATATTCTAAGTTTTGATCAAGTTTTGACTTTGGACTTTTGATCTTTAACCTGACTGACAGCTAAGTTTGCAATAAATGATTTAAAGAGGGGAAACAATAGAACTGATTCAGGATTCCAACTCTGGCTTATTCACCCAATACCCTCCCTTTTACCAATTGCCTCAACATATGGCAAATGTAACTCTGAAGAGAAAGCAAATTCCCATTATAATCCAATCAAAACATGATTACAACAAAAGCACACTCCAACAATGCAATGCACACTTGTCCTTCAGTTTCCCTTTTGAGCCCGTATTTTACTCGTGGAGCTGCGAGGAGAGAATAGGAATGTGTGATTATACTGTATAGAGCCGGTGAGGGGAGTGTGTCAAAGCGTGCATGCCACACAATGTGCCTGGAGAGATTGATGTTTTTGTCATCCACCTGCTTCAAAAGCCGTAAAAAAGCCGGCTGATGCAAACAGAGAAACCTAGCCCGGGCAGGCTCACAAACAAAAGAGGGGGAACCTCACTGCTCCACATCTGTTTGGGAGGAATATCTGAGGTTTCTGTTGTGATGCAAATGAATCTGGGTAAGTGTTGAATGCCTTTTTTGTTCTGTTAAAGGAAACAATTTAAGGCAGTATTTTTTGCTTTGCATCGGCACAGTGAGAGAAGGATCCCTCCCTCTTTTTCTCTCGCTGCCTTTCTCTTGTCATGCAGTGATGGAATCTGCACAGCCGGCTTTAATGGCATTTTCCAGTTGCAAAAAGGGCGTCAAAATGTAGCATCAGAGGATAGCAGAGGGGCATATAAGCGGTGAGCTCTCTGTGGTCTTCTGTCTCTGTCTGCTTCTCTTTCTGTCTCACTCTGACCGCTCTGCCTTCCGCTGCCTCCAGCGCCGGAGCTCCGTCTGGGGGAGGAATGATCTATGGTGCTTTGTTTATCACTGGCCATGGTCACTTCTCTGGAATGCAATTGGCTGGAACTACACCGTGTGGGTCCTGCACCCTGTGTCTCTGCCTCTCTCTCTCTCTCTCTCTCTCTCTCTCTTCCTCCCTCCCTCTCTTTCTCAGAAGCAAGACATGAGCAGGGGTGCCTTGTCCGACGTGTCATTTTATCTCTCCTTTTTTTTCCTTTTTTTTCCCCTCTTTGTGGCATTTTGCATGTAGCCTATCTGAATGACAATGGGACACGTTGTTCCCCGGTACCGGTGATTGATTGAATGGCTTGACAGGAAAATGTGGTGGAGGCGTTCAGGGATTTGTGCATGGCCACGTGTAGATTATTTTATGGTTTTTGCCCCTTTTTAACATATTTGAATTTGTCATTTTAAGCCGCTTTTTATGTTTAATCTGAGTAATGTAATGCGTGATTCTTAACCACACTAAGAGGAGCTTTGATTCTCATTTATATTTCAAGAAATACAGTTTCAGCAGGTCAGATTTTAGACTTATTGACAAAAGCATCACATCTTTTTATTTTCTTGTAATATATCAGCCCTTTTTGCAAACATTTTTAAAACTTAAACTTGCAGACACAGACATTTGATTTATGTTCTCTGAAAACATGCACTAGTCTGTCAAATTGTCAGTACATAAATTAACATTTCTTTATATTTTTCTATACCTGCACCATTGCCCTAAGGATTAACTGACACATTAACTAGTCATAATATAATTCCCTTTGCATGTTTTGCCGTTGATATCTACATTCTATATCTACATATCTACAAGTCTTTAAATGTATTATTAAAGCACTGCGCGTATGCCAAAACGATGCATGACAACATGCTGATTCTGCCTTTATATATAGCATATCAAGAGTTTCTGCAAAAACAAATTGAGTAAAGCAGACACCAACTATCACTTTTCTCTCCACCCGTGCGTGTGTGCATGAGTGTGTGTGTGTGTGTGTGTGTTTGCAGATAGTGTGAGTGTGGTGTGTGAAGTCTTAGTCGTGGATTACAGGCCTCACAGATAGGCTTGTATCCAGACTGCTGTCTGACATGAGTTGATGGGATTACAGGAGGCGGTGTCTATCCTGCACCCCCCTCCGCATCCCTCTATGGGTGGAGGACACACTAGGTAGAACTGGGGGTCACTGCATGTGTGTGTGTGTGTGTGTGTATTTTAGCTTTATACCATTACAGGCTGATGCTGACACTTATTTCGCTTTTATTTAGGCTACAAATAACAGATTTTTCAATGCACTCTATGCGCACAATGTATAACATTTTACTATATTTACGGTTGAGTAAAAATAAATGGAAAAAAAGTGTTATTTTATAATTTGCAGCTTTTGAACCCGAATTATGACACGGGGCAAAAAAGTCTCTATTTAAGTAACACTCAACTCTTTATTCAGGATTATCGTTTAAGTCTTGATGTATTAGAGCTTCTTAAAACTGTTTATTAAAGTTGAACCAATTATTCAAATTATCAATGATCGACAGAACATTTGTTGAATTTGGAGAATTGGTCAGTTGTCAGTCAAACAAGAATATTTGCTGTTTCCAACATTTTAAATATGGAAATGTACTGCCTCAGTATGTCTTATACAATTAAATATAAATATATACAGGCTTTTCTGTGTCAGGAAAATATATTTGAAGACTGCACCTTGGATTGGCTTTTTTCCACTATTTGACATTTTATTGATTATATGTAGATTTCATAAAAAAAAGAAAACACATTGGCTTTGTTCCAAAGTTTTACGTAGCTGCAGCCTTATTGCTGTCTGGTGTATTTATAGCCCCTGTATTTTTTTGTTTAATGTGTTGATATGGAAGCACTGTGAAGGAGCACAAAACATTTATAAGAAAAAACATACGAAAGTTTTCTTTAAAAGAAAGAAAAAGTACATTGTGTGTACTTCCTCTCTGATAAGATGAGCCCCATTTTGCATTTGCCACTCTTACTGCCACAGGGACATTCACCCGCTACTAATCCTCGACGTAGTCAGTAATTTTGTCAAATCATTGATAACATTATCTATTGATACTATCTGGATAATTTCATAATCTAAACCATTGCTCGTATCCATGCGGAAACGGAGCGCAAGGATGTGCAAGTCCACTTGAGCTGATTAGTGTGTGAAGTGCGCTTGTTAGGCATACTGTGAAGTGTGCTTGTTATATATCCAGCCCTCACGCTTGATTACTGCTGGCGCTTTACCACTGACGGCTGTGTGCACAGACACTGCTGGGATCTGATGTGTCCGGTGACTAATGGAAATATTAGGAGCTCCTGTTTTAAAAACAAGAAATGCCAAGGAAAATTGTTTGAAATTAAATCACACGTATCGACTCTTCGAATTGCCCTAATAACAGTAAATTAAAATGTCATTCAGTACATATTCTACATTCTATAAATCTACATTTAACTGTATTATTTTTTGCCTTTTATTCTCTTTTCCTCACCCTCCTTTGACAAAGCCTAAGTAGTGCCAGTTGAATATGTTATTCCATATGCTGTATGAGTGGATATGCTGCTCCATAATGCATGCATTTCAACAAGAATCCCTCAGTAATCGTGCGACTGAATCTAATATGGGTTTGAAATACAATGTGAATATTTTTTGGGGGGGAGGGGGTGAAATACCCTGCTGTGATTCTCTATCTGTCCCGCTTAGTATTGGAATGGACCATCCTCCTTTACCATGCAGGCCCGGAGTAAGCTTCACTTTAAAGGATCAATTCTTTTATTATTGAAGTCGGTCTCGGTAGTGCCGGCTAATACATTCTGCATTGATCTCTCCAACCCACCCCAAAACCTTTATTGCCATTCCTTCCAGCGAGGCTCACATTTAAAAAGATATCTTCGGTAGAATAAAGATTTTACAAAGTGACTGGAGGACAAATAAGCCTATAAATAGGCTATTCACATCTTAGTGGGAAGAAAAAGAAAGGGGGGAGAATGAGGAGTCGGAGTTGCCAGCAGGCATTTTGAATATCATTACCAGCTTTGCGGGGAGAAATTGAAATCACGAGCATAAGGAAAGTACCTGGTAATTAAAAGTGTCTCGCTGCGCCAAGGCTTTGATACCTGCTCAGGAAAGTATATGCCTGTGTTTTAGCCTGGACGTAGATACAGTGGCTGCACACATTTCGATGAGGTTTGACATAAAGCAGAGGATGTAAGAGTGTGTTTTGCTTCTTCATTCCCCCCGCTCTGTCTGGAGGATGTCTGTTGATGACAAGCTGAACAGTGTGTGTGTGTGTGTGCGCGTGTGTATTGCTGTGGGTTGGGGCTCTATTACTATGCACATTCCTCCGACTAGCCCTGTTTAGTCTCCAGTCCAGATGATGTTTGCCATGAGTGCTCAGGCTGAGTAGGAGTAATGTGTGTTTAAATTCATTAATCATTTGCCACTTTCTCAAAACATTAGCATGCTTTATTAATTGGAATTCATTCTAACACTGCCAGAGAAGAAAAACACATGCTCGTTTCGTGTTTTAAGCTAACGTGTGGTGTTAGCTTTCTGGCCTATGGAGCAGCCTCAGACACTTTGATGTGCTGTATCAAAATCAAACCCTAAAGCATGCGTGCCAGACCCTTATTGAACAAATTTGCGCCAGTGAAGCCAGCAGTTGAGGACATTAATGATCTGGACCCGGTGGGGTCTGCTGCTCCGCGCCCACAGGCTAACCGCTCGATCCCCAATCAATAGCTTTTTATTAAAATTGTTTGCGAGGCAACACAAATCCATATTGTTTTGCCTCGGACAGGGGCGCCCATGTGAAATATGTCGGACATATTTATATATTTCTTTCCAGATGAATGCGGAAAATGATTGGTTGATATGCATGAGGAAAAAAACAGAGGGGCAGTGGTTTGGCATTATTGGAATATCCATTTCAGCATTGATTTTCATAAGAGATGCATTTGTGATTATCTTATTTTCTCTTCCCTCAATAGGGTTGAATTACATATCATATTATCCCTGGTATTAAGGCAAAATTAATAACACAAGTAATTATAATACTTATGTCTAATGATATGCTACGAGGGCCATATTGATTCAGTGGAGATGCATCTCGGGGAAATGGCTTGGAGCTTTGCCTGACGACAGGCGCTGCCAGTGTTCTCAGCTCTGCCTGTGTGTGTGTGGGGGGGGGGGGGGAATCAGATCAACAGCAGAACACGAGCCTCAATCCACGTTCTGTGTCATTTTATATTAAATAATTCAATCTGTGGCCAATGATTAAGCTTTGTTACCTTATCTGCTTTCACCTGTTTCATCATAAAGTGCCTCAAATGTAACCCTCTGGCGCTAGTTAGTCCAGGCACTGATTGTATCTGAAGTTTAAATGTATTTAACAGTATGTCCCTCCTGCTTTCTTTCTGAAGTCTTTTGAAATCATATGAAGATTAACTTGAAGGACAGCCCTGGATTTATAACAAAAATGTGTAATGACAGAATATAAAGCTGAGAATAATCAATTCATTTAAGAAGACCTTTTCTTCCGGCTTTTATGAGATGACTGTGATGAATACACCAGCGCAGTCATATTTGTTATTATGCGTAGTATTGCTATTGGTAAGTGGTTGACTTTTATACATAAAACTCTAAATAAGTAGGTAGAAATGTAAAGCCTATATGACATTTCTTTTTCAGACGTCCCCATGATTAAGGACAGAATTGGGCCAAAAAAAACTTTAAATGTTGGCCTTTGTCACCTTGAAATTGACCAAATTAACTACTTTTGGTGGATTAAGGTTAATTTAGTGTTTTCAATTTGTTCCCATCTACTTATCATACTTATCAGATTTCAGAAATGCATTACTGCATATGCATCTTAACTGGACATCAATTCAGGCATGGAAATCCAATGTAGCGGGTTGCAGTCATTGATGTATGTTTCTGTTGTTTTATACTATTCTTAAGCTGCCATTTTGGTGATTTATCTCATAAAATGGATTTCAACGACAATAAGCTAAATGAAAATATGGTTAAAAGAAAATGCTGAGGTGTATGAAAGATTGAGGAGTAAAGGTGAATACTATTAATCCTCTGAAGTTTTCCCAAATTCACCCCATGATGCTTCATAGACAGGCAATATAAAACACACATTGTGATGGTGAGGTGATAAAGAAGTTTGACATTCTTACCTGTGGTGTGAATTCAAGGCATTTTAAACGTTCCTCGAATAATGCACATTTTCCAAGATTTTATTCATCTTGGCATCCTCATGTTGTGTATTCCTACATTTAATATCGAGATAGAACCATTAGAATGAGTTGTCAAACATCTTGTTGCCTTTGAGGTGAGAGGACAGTGAGGTGTAGTTCCAAACACCCGCCAAAAGAGGGCAACATGATGTCAGAATTGTCCCCCCACCACCACCGCCTCCTTCAGCCAGTGAACGGGGAAGAGGGTGGTGAAGGGTGTGCAAGAGGAGGGGGGGGGGATTGTAGGTGCTGGGTTAAACGTGTAAGTAATAATAATTTACATTTACGCCTGGAACGGCTTCCCCTGCGCTGTCAGTCTGCAGTTCAAAGCTCTACTCCACCCTCCTCGCAACAAAGCCCGCCGTCTTGTCACGCGGGCGGCAGATAGTGCGGCGGAGTGGATGAAGTTCTTCACAGTCAAGGTGTCATTATGGAAGACCTTGCCACGGTGTGGCTTCGAAAAACAAAAGGCTGGTGGTGGTGGTGGGGCAATGGGGGTAGTAAGGGGGAAATTAAATATGCCACTCTCCCTTCTTTCACTCATCGGAAGTGGGTGCTCCGGACCCCGAAACGTGGCTTTGGGCCTCCGCCAAGGACGATCACATGCACAACAGCTTCAGGGGCTGATTTTTAATTTCAGTTTGACAGATTTACTCACTTGGTGACCATTTATTTTAGCCTCCTTTGATGAGTTGTGGCTGACGCTTACTGAATCGTCACCAAAGAGTAACAGTGAAACCGTTGACTTTAATTAAACGTATTATGTCAACACATTTCACATAACTGTATTCAGTAGATGAAAGCAATAATATCACGTTTAAATTAGGCTCAACTTAATATTATTGCTTTCAACTAACCTAATATAGTTATAATGAATGTAATGTGAAATTTGCTGACATTTAATTAAAGTCAACGTTTCAGTTTTTCATTGTAGTAGGCCGTAACAGGTCACATGATACCTTTTGCCATCCCTTGTTTTTCGGTTTGTAAAAATCAGCCCATTTGTCTAAGATGTGACAGCATTGATGATAGGATGACAGATGTCTTCCCAGCCCACCCCTCTGTGCCAACAGCTACCCACCCCTTGCCCTCCTCCCGTGACACACGCTGAAACCGTTTGCCCCTTGTTGGCTGGGGGTATACCGCGGAGCACAGCTGCATTGCTCCAGTATGCCTATGCCCTTAACCCAACCCCCCCCCCCCCCCCTTCTGGAACCCTCCCTCCCCGGGCCCTCCTTGGCACAGCGCTGGCTCTTTGTTCCCTGCCAGGTCGGCTGCAGGAGGGTCAGCTGTTGTTCCTGCTCTGGCCAGTAGAGGACGCCGGGCCCTGCATGGCATCAGGGGCAGGGGGCCTCGAGGAGAAGCCTTAGTGGTGACAAGAACTGGATTAAAAGCAGCTGCTTATATCTAACATTAGTATTTGTTAGCGGTATTAATGGGCACAAGGCCTAATTGCATGTGTTGTAATTGGTTTCACATGCATACACAGCAGTAATGCATAATACTGAAGCACTGCGTTTAGGACAATTCACTTACAGTATGTTGGACATGCTGTACAATTAGACTTGTGGAATTCAGCAGAAAATGTGTGCAAGAGCTGAAACAACCTGCTCAATAATCAATGAGTTGATAGACAGACAATTAATCATAAATGTTATTATAATCAATTCATGATTAAAGCCATTTCTGTGATTTCTGCATATTGCATTTGAGAATTTGCATCATTATACAGCACTTTTACTTTCATAGATCAGGCGAAAGACGTTTAAAGAAATCATGTTGGACTGTTGAAATTACTGACAATTGTTACTATTTTTCACATTGGTATGAACTTCCATGAAGTGAATAAAATCTATTGATTGAGAAAATAAATCAATCAGAAAAACTATTTGCAGCTCTATATCAATTTCATCCTGTGTGTTTTTAAAGTTCTTGGAGTGCAGGGCTCAGTCATTTACCATTATGGGTCTTTGGACTTTTGCTCTAATAAATCATGCACTTTGAAGACTTTAAGCTTAGGAAATTGTGATGGGCATTTTTCATTATTTATAAATATTTTTGGACCAACATTTCATAAATAAATTAGGAAACAAATCGAGAGCAGTGCTGAAACATTAAGCATTTAACCCTCGCCGTTTGTGCTATTTATCGCTCTGGAAAACAAAATGAACTTGCATTACCGTGCCACACTCTCTTCCTGTCACACACTCGCTATCTGCATCTTCTCCTGTAATATTCTTTTACCCCACGCACATTACAGAGGCAACAGCAGGTGCGTTTAGGCTGACTGTATGTAAAACAAACTCTTCCTTATTGTACGAACACTGGAAACAAACAAACTCATTAGAAATACACATCCTGCTCCCTTTTTTTGTTCTTTGTGATATTTTATCTAGGCTAATGTGGTATGGATATTCCGCGCAGACTTCTGCTGAAGCCGTCATTTCACTTCCCCAACTTACACTGTGTGTGTGTGCATTTATTATTATTGCCTTTTTCGCTTCTTGCCAGGTTTTTGTAGAACATTTAGCTAATTGATTATCACATGCCTTGGCCTTATCAGCAAACCGTTATTTTGTAAATGAATATTCAAGAGAGATTTCTCCCTCTCGTTGTCTTTGTAGTACATTATTTGTGGACAAAATATGCAAACGTAGAGAAAGGCAGCTTGCTTTTCTGCCTCACTGCCTAATTACATTTTGAGCTTGCACCTATACAGAGACACGGCCGTGTATTTATAGCGGAGGAGAATGAATTCACACACTCCCCCGGCTGCAATCGTATGCCAGGCATCTGCTTATGAAGTGGCTCTTTCTCCGGGATGGATCTGCAAATGCTTTCCCCCCTACATTCTACAAGAGGAAGAATTGGGAGAAAAGAACAGAAAGATGCTTAATCGTTCCTGTCTGTTTCATGCCCACCACAACCCCCTCAAAAAAAAAAAGAGGCTCATCTTCCGTGTGATCAATTTGACTTGTTTATGTTTATGCGCCGTCTTACTTGTCGCCGTCGCCATCTTTGTGAGGAGCCTTGTCGTAGAGGGAGAGGAAATGGATGTCGGAGAGGAAGGAGGGAAGAGAAAAAAGGAGGGAAGGATGGACTGACAGGTGGAAAAAAGGCGGGATGGTGGGGAGATCAGAGAGTGAGGGATGGAGTGACAGAGGGGATTTGACAGACAGAAAGCAAAGGGAGAGGATGGAGTGTGGTTTATCTGCGACATCCCTTGTCATCATATATGTAGATGCCTTTTGAAGTTGTGTTCCCGTGCCGGGTAATGTACCGTGCACGCGCACACTAGATAAAAAAGAAAGCACCTTACTGCACCCGGTTAGGCTGCGGCTGCTAATCGTTCTTGGCAGAACATACTCCGCTTTAATTTTAGCCATAATGACGACGAGAGGGGCGAAATGATACTTTAAAGAGCAGAGGAGAGTGGAGGCAAAAAAAAAGAAGGGAATGAAAAGAGTAAAAAAGGACAGAGGAGAGAGGGAGTGAGAGAAGCTGTGAAGGTGATTAGTTGTACTGGCGGATCTTGGCGGTGGAGGAGGTTGGAACACTAATCCTTGCTTTGGTTGGAGACATTTTCGCGCAGTAGGTCCCTTCTTACCGCCCCCCTCTCAATTTTAAGCCCCGTGTCAAGCTCAAGCCCTTCTTTTCCAGCGCTCACTTGCTCTCATTTCCTCTGCCTTCTGGCAAGCCCTGCTATTTATAAGAGAAAAAAAATCATTTTTCTTTCTCTCTCTCTCCCCTCTCTTTCTCCTTTTAATTCTTTCCTGGCGTATTTGATTTTCTGCCCTGCTTAGAGAAGGTGCCCAGATGAGTGGCAGCCAGCCAGCCAGGGCCTCGTCTCCATCTCCTCCCTCTTCCTCGCTCTCCTCCTCTTCCTCATCCTCCCTCACATGTAGCTTTTAACAGGGCTCGCCGTCAGCAGACAAACAGACGTCAAATTTACATTGAATAACAGTAGCTGTATACTGATGACTAGCTCGCGTTCCAAAGCATTCCTTCCGTTTTGCATAACCAGTGTAGCAATGTGAATTGGCCCCCTGCCCAGACAATAAGCCATAGATTTTACAGTATGACATCATTTATACAGTGCATTATTTGATTGTTTTGGCTGGTTTCTAATTTGATGGATCTCAGTGTTGTCTCCTAAAATCATCAGCATCACTTTTCTGCTTAATCCGTTCCGATGAAAAAGGAGGGAGCGCGCTGCTGAAAGCTTTATTACAACAGTAGCGTCAAATACACGCATTGAGTTAATCGGGACAAAAAATTGCATATATTGTAGCTTTAGATTGCCCGGCTGCATTTAAAGAAAACTATACTTTTCACATTTACATTCATGCCAAACACTTGCGGGCCTGTCAGTGCTCGAGGCCAGATATCATCCAAACTGCCATTGATTTGTTTGTCCTTTGGCCCTTTTCCATGGTTTGGGAAATGAATCATGGCTTCTTCTTTTTTGTGTGTGTTGTTCGTCTTGGCATCATCTGTTTAATCCATACACTCCTTGTTTTCCATAAATAACAGGGCAGAACTCGGCTTGGACGGGCTTGTAACGCTGAGTGCTTTTGTTCCTCGTAAGGATGACAGCGGTGCTCGAGGTGCTTCACGCACACGCACACAAACTCATCCTTAACGGCGCTTTTAGAGGTACATTGAATTTGGAAAGCACCGTAAAGATACACTTCCATTTCTGGGGACTACACGTTCGAATTGCATGCAGTGACCAAGGAACACGTAGACATTTCGGAACAAACTCATCAACCGACGGATAACGCTTTTTATACAGGTTCAAGTTACGCAGGGTTAGGGTTACACTGTATCAATAACCTTCTGCTCCTCTCAGTTTCAAGCTCTTTTTCGCCATCTTTCCACTGAATTGTGGGCAAAATTAATTTCCCCGACCTTTGCATGGCCCGGACCGCATGGGGTCAAATTCCAACGTTCATTATGAAGCTGTTTTATTTCACCATAAAATATGTGCAACGGGATAACGAGAGCTTGGGGATTCTAAGTATAGATTTTTATGTCATGATCCTGGGAAAAGAAAAAAGAAGAAAATAATTAAAAGGAGAATAAACAGCCACCTGATCAGATGGGGGATTGAAACAGGAACTTAAAAAAATGACTGAAGTGCTTGTGTATTTATAATGCTAGTGTGGGGGGATGAAAGATGCAACATATGGAGTTGATGTGATGGTTATTTTCTGTACGTGCTTGAATGTAAATGCAGATACGGTTTACATGCACAAGATCTTTTTCTCAAATCACATTAGCTGCAGGCTTCAAGGCTATTTGAGAAGCAGGACTTTAATGGTTCCTTCTTTAATATCTTTTTAATTTGGAGCTAGCTGCTATACATCAACCTCAAACTTAAATTGTTTCTCTTGAGGGAGGGGGTTGGAGCATTGTATGCATTTTCTAGAGGTTGGTTCATACAGTAATGCACACCAAGTCGATTGTGTGCCAGGTGTGTGCCATGGACGTAAATACTGTGTAAGCATGATAATTGTGCCACTTAGCAAGCCCAAGCTGTGTGGGTTTACCTCCAAATAACCTTCCCCAGCCATGGAACCTGTGGCCAACAGCTGCCAGTACTAGGACTAGCACTGGCGTAGGTGGGGAGACCTAAATGTTTTGAACAAAAAGCGCAAATTGGATATTTTGGTATATGTGTACATATGTTTCTATGATGCAGAGATGCTCCTAAGGCAGAATAATGTTATTGCTAAACCTCAGTTATCTACCTGTGGAGGAAGAACTAGATAATTAGTTAAACACTTGAGTGGCCAATGAGAAACCAAAAATGTGACACATTTTTCTTTGATAGCTATATGCTAGCTTTGCCAACTGAAACTTGGTTGTCTAGACCTGCTAGCTAGCTAGCGTGGAATATGGATCTTTGGAGCTTAATCTTGACATGCCAGTCATGCCAATAAATACCTATTGTTCTGAAGGCCAATTGCTCAGAAAAATCATTCTTTCTCCTCTTACCTTACCAGGTGAAGGCATGACCTGTCCTACTCTGCCTCTGATATTCTTACCAAAACCTTTCTCATAACCAAAACTTACCTCGAAGTTAATACTACCAGGCAGAATGTGTTATGTAGAAGTAAATCATGAAGGTTTGATGACGGCTATTGTTTCAGGAATTGGGATTAGGAATATAACATGAGGAGATGCAGATAAATGTGCACATACACAGTTTGTTGAAAAAGATTAATGAGACTTCAGTCTGAGCTGGAGAATATCCATACATTAGTAAAATATGAAAAAATAACTAAAAGGGAGGGTGTTGGATATGTTATGTAAGTTTGTTTGGTTCAAGTGTTTTTGAACAAAAAGAAAAGTATGTGTTTTAAAAACAGTGAGCTTAAACGCACCTTCTGTTGCCCTTGCACTGTGCGTGGATAAAGGAATATTATAAAAATGCAGTATTGTATGTATTTCAATTAAAACTTTCTATGACGTTCTGGCCTTTGTGTAATTTTCCCATAAATAAGAACAATGTGCTGTACAAAGTATAACAACATTTGGTTGCTGTATATGTAACAGGCCCCGCTATGCAGGGCGCGTAAACAGATAGTATACCTGTAAAACAGGAGAAATGACGAGCAGAGAAATCCTTTTGCTGCTCGTTTGGCGGGTCTTGCCAGAATCTATTTAACAATTGGCACAAAACAAAACACAATTGTTCTTGCCCTTTTTCTACTCTCAATATAAACACATGTATATATGTTCATGTCTTCAAAATATACTTTTAACATGCTTGAAGTATTCAAAATAAACACATTTGTCTATAACCAAGTGTCATTAACATCATGACTCAAAATAAGAATGTACTGTTAAAGGTAGGGTAGGTAAGTTTGAGAAACCGGCTGGAGATACACTTTTTGTTATATTCCATGGAATGCTCTTAACATCCCGATAGCAATGAATATCTTAAGTGCTTTGACAAAAAATCCATAAAAATATTTCATCTGTGGAAGCCGTAATACTGTAAAAAGCACGACCAATCATTGTAGCCGGCCCGGCTAAAATAACTGGATGGCCTACCTGCCTGTCAGCCTTCCATCTGTGCACAAACTTATCTCGTGCCCTCATTGGTCATGTGCGCGTTCGTGTGTGTTGGAGGAGGGGCTCTGTAAGGAAGTAGCAGATTTCTTCCGGCTGTGTATTTTCAAATTCTAGCGCACTCGAGCTGGTTTCTCCAAAATTACCTACCCCACCTTTAAGTATCTTTTCAGGATAACTATTAGCATTAGTCTAAAATGTGCTAGCATTAGCATCTAACAAGCATTTACAATAATTAAAGAACGACTCGGTACACATAGGCTATAGATAATACAGAACACACATTGTCATTTGGAATATAAACACTGAAAATAGGTAGCTAATAAAGTGCACAGGAGCTATAAACAATTAACTTGCATTCACTTTCATCAGGGAGCGCGAGTCAACTACATCTAAATAGCGACCACCATTACACATACACACAGCCACCACGACATAGTCTCCTTCACGGCATTAAACACAATAAACAACAACATCTAAAAATCACTTAAAACATTAGGACATTGCAACATAACACTACTGTGTATATTTATAACATTTTTGACAATCTGTACACATTACTGACCTGTACCACAGGAGAAATGATGAGAAGAGAAATCCTTTGGCTACGTTTGGCGGGTCTTGCAGAACGGCAAGCTAACGGCACGGCAGGTCATAACGTCAGGCATTTTACGGCAGATGCAAATAATAACATTCCCTTTACGGCAGCCCTACCCTGCCCTCTACTGCCCTCTACTGTCCATAGTTAAACAGGTTTTACATGTTTACCTTATTAAACACTGTTATATGAGCTAAACACAGACCCGGTGGCAGACATACATCTCTGGGCGGGCATTTGATTTACCAGGGCGGGCCCACCCCGACACTTACATTTCCCGGGAAATCTGAAATGTCAACGGGGGGGGGGTTGTTAGACGCTCGAGATTTGTCAACGTGGGGGGGGGGGGGGGGGGGGGGGGGGGGGGGGGAGGGAGGCGCTCGTGAATTGTTGTTACGGAAAGAGAGGGGTTTTAGGTTGCCATAAGGCTGTTGACGGTCTTATTAGACATCCATTGGTTGGTTTTGTGGCACATTTTTGTAATGCTGTGCCAACTTGGGCAAGCACGCAGGCAAACTTGAGCGCACACAGGGTGCAGAGGTGGAGTGAGGTTGAGCGATGGAGAGAAAGGGAGAGAGAGAGAGAGATTGAGCGAGGCAGAGAGCGTGTGCAGCGGTCTGCTTGCGCACAGAGCAGGAGTTTGTGAGAGAGCCGGCTTGAGAGTCAATTTCTCTTCAAAATATAATTGATTGCCAGCCTCCCTTCCTTGTCCCTGGCTGGCTTGCTAGCTCGTTGGTAACGTAACTGATTTCTTCTAATGTGCCTGCATCTGGCGCTGAGTTGCCATATTCCTTTTGTGAGCTCTTTTTGTTCGTGAACCACTTCCTGATATCCATTGTTGCAGATAAATATAAATGATAATAGCCAAACTAACCTAGCAAGAGTAAACTGACAGGCTGCTGTGCCGCATATCACTCAAAAACCCACACGACTCAACCCAGCGAAAAACCAGTCTCGCGCGCAGCCTTTCATTCAGAATTTCCTAGCAAAATAAAAAAATTATATTAAACTAATCCCGGCCCCATGACGCCGGGTCTGGCTAAACATATATTAAATCAAACATTATATTATTTCAAAACAGAAAATTGTGACCACATATTTTGTGTGGGTCACATAAATAGTTACAGGAATGAGTCCTAAAACCCAGAAATGGCCATTTTACCATTTCCCTCATCTCAAAGTCGGCTAATGTCATGTGACCAAGATGTGGTTACTTTATAAGCTATTGTTCGCTTTTTACTTCTAGCAATTGCTGTTATGCCTCAAAAATAAACATACAAGATATAACTAAAACTCAAGATCCATAGTATACATCATATGCAGCTAATTACACAAATGATATAGTGTGAGTCCCACCTACTTCGAAGTACAGAAACAGATACACACTGAGACGCCCTATACATTATCATTGACTAAAAGACCTGAACAAGAACATCCCTTCAAATTTGTCCAAATGTCAGTCTTGCCAGTCAGTAATGGACTCCATAGGTGTCGGATACTGCTTGATTGATATCCCCCACTTCACCTCCCGAGGCCAGAAACTGCAAACTGTCCTTTCCCTCAAGTAACTTTACACATCAAAAAAAATAAAAAAGCAAATCTCTCTTAATCCCCTCACCTTTGCACGGCCGGTAATGGAGCGAACAGCAAAGTGAATAATGTGCTCAGCCTGCCTGAAAAGAAGTCATCCGATCCAGGATTTTTCCCTTCTCTTTTTTTCTTTTTGAGTGACCACTGGGCTCTTAAAGTCATCGTCTAGCTGTGTCCTTGCCAGCCGCCAAACTCCATCAAGTCGGTCGGACAGCATCCGGCCGGAAGAACATCGGACGATAAATAGAGTGAAACTTTTAGAGGTGCTTGTCAAAGGAGGTGAAGGGACACAGAGGCAAAGAGAGGGGGAGGAGAGGGTAAGGGAGGAGTCAGTCTTCATCTTTTAATGGCAGCAAGTGTGTGAGGAGAGAACGTGGAAGGAGAAGGGTGGAGGGAGAAAGAGGGAGCGTTTAGTTCTGATAGATATTGATAGAGATTGTAATGAATGTGGTGGGGGCATGGCACCCTAAAGCGCTGCAGTGGTAATGCAGGGTGACAGTGTATTTGTACTAATAACCCTTAAAAGTGGTGATAAAATACTCCACTCCCCTACTGGAGCCCCTGATGGATGTGCTGGGAGTGATTAAACTGCATTAGGCTGCGGGTCCACTTACCCTGTGAGTGTGTGTGTGTATGTGTGTGAATGTTCGAATGTCTTAAAACATCCACTCCCCTCAGGGATCAGGCTATTCCAGGTAGAGGGACAAATGCACAGCCATTGTCAGTGTGTAAGAGGTCTGCCTTGTGTGTAGCAAAGCATATGTAGCTTAAGAAAAGCCAGCAGAATGACACATAGCCTACTGTTCGTCTTTCGGATCTTTGGCGCCAGGCGAACACAGGCTCGTCACTCCGGTGAATTCCCAAAGGTTGGGAGTGCAGTGTCAGTGTCATTGTCATCCAACACGTTGCTGGGTTTTGCTGTTGACAGGGAAGCGCACTCCTATGCTGTATTTTTTTTTTTCTTGGGATTTTTTGTTGTACCACAGGAGATGTTTTGACTCAACGTTGAGCCAGGGGACAAGCCTGCGGCAAGACCACTGTACGAGGCTCACTGGGAATAGCACCGGTCCTCCATCTACCGTCATGTTGGCACACACACACACACACACACACACACACACACACACACACACACACACACACACACACACACACACACACACACACACACACACACACACACACACACACACACACACACACACACACAACGTTAGCTTAGCCAATCTCCATTTAGACAACACGCATTTTAAAAGAAAGGTTTTTCGCCTGCCGTGTGTCTGCAGACTTGTCAAAGCATTAATTCATGGTTTTTACTAACCGGTATCAGTATGTTGTTACTTCGGCATCATTTTTGAAAAGTGTATTACAATTAAATCACGGTCAAATATGTTCATCTTGTTGTAGTTGTAGCCCCCTTGCCAGCGATTCTCTCTCTAGTTTAGGAACTACGCTAAGTGGAAACGCAACCAAAAACGGGCCCCGCACGACTCGGCACGCTTAAAGCGAGCTCCGCGCTGTAGTGGAAATGCGCCATTAGTATATCTTTGAGTGCAACGCAATAAAAACCTAAAATATGAACAACAGAAGAAAACAAAATGCATATTGACTTAGACACTACACACCCAACTTTATAAAAGTGCAGAAACACTTGCATTTAACATATACACATTAAATGCTAGCACACAGTAATATAGCTTGAAGAAAGTGGTTGGGAATCGACCTAAGAGTGTGGAAGAGTGTGTTGGGGCGCCACTGATGGTGATGAAAGCTAGTTCGAGGGGTCCCCAGTGAAGTTTTTGCCTAGGGCCCCCACAGACTCTAGAATCGCCACTGCCTATGACGCCCAATTTTTCTTTTTTGTAGAGTCAGGCAATTATTACTTTAAATTAGACAAAAAAAGGAAACCAAATGCGTATTGACTTACAAACCACATACACACCTTCCCTAAAAACGCATGCATTTAACACATACAAACAGCAAATGCTAGCACATACACGCTAATATAGCTTTAAAGCCAGTGGTTGCTAATCTATGACATTCAATTTGTATTTTTCAGATTGTCACGCAATAAAAACTACAAATATGGACATAAAAATAAATCTAATGCCTTTTGAATTATAAAGCACACACACACCTTCCCCTGAAAGCACAGAAACACTTGCAATTAACACAAACTCATACACACACACACATAGTAAATGCTAGCGAAGAAAGTGGTTGCTAATCTACGTATGATGTCAAATTCGTATATTTTTGGAGTGCTATGCAATAAATAATACAAATATGAACAAAAAAGGAAATCCTAATGCATTTACACTTAAAAAACCGTACACACACCTTCCCTTAAAGCACATAAATACTATGATTCTAAACATGTACACACATTAAATACTACACACACTGTAATGTAGCTGTTAACAAAGTGGTTTGTAATCTACCTATGATGCCCAATTGGTATTGTTCAAAAATAGACAAAAAAAGGAAAACCAAATGCATATTGATATAAAAACTGCACACACACTTTCCCTCACAGCACAGAAACCGAGCATCTAACACTAACATGTTTGGAGCGTCACGCAAGAGTAACACAAAATGTGAACAAAAACCAAATGCATATTTACTTATTAACTGCACACACACCTTCCCTAAATGCACAGAAACCCACCCGTCTTCACTGCATTTCATTCTGGAGGCCTCGCATCACGCCTGGCACTCAGGCAGGTCCGATCTGCTTTTAATGACCCTCCTGGGAACCCTTACCTGATGGGCCAGCTTAGCCAGCGTGTCCAGGTGCAGCAACATAAGCATTTCATTAAAAATTGAAGCCAACGTTTTGTAGAAAAAAAGCCCTCTTGTCGGCACGGGGTAAAAAGAAGAAGAGAAAGCACGTTGACAAAAAAAAAAGAAAAAAAAGAGAGACGTTTTGGCACAGGTCCAAAACTACATGTATGTGAGCTTCTTCTTCTTGTCTGTCTCTTATGCCTCCCTCCCACCCCTGTCTCCCCCTCCTCTCTCTAATCACACTCTGACTTTACTTGACCTTTCTGTGGCTAATTAGTCAGCTTGTGGAAAAGGATTGTGGGTAATATATCTCCAGCGAAGATAATGGCGATGGCGATGGCGATGCTCCGGTCTTTTTTTACAACTTGCAAATATGCCGGTGATTAAATTAGGGAAGACTTTTTGCACTCCTCCCCCCTCAAACACACAAACTATAAAACATTGGGGTTGTGGTGACCTCAGAATTGCCAGCACGAGAAATTGGTTAGATCTATTCCTTAATCTATTTACACTTTTATTGTATTGTATATGATCACACTAATAATGGCACTAATTTGGTAGCACTCTATAACACATTCTTTATTAAAACTGAATGTATGATGCTGCTGAAATAATTAAACTAATGCCAGTTATTCGTCTCATGGGAGAAATCACAGTTGATTGTTGTAGTGAGTGGGTGGAAGAGCGCTGAAAAATAAAATGTTTTATTACTTTTTTTCTGTCAGATATATTTTTGCATTCCCGCACACATGCATGCAAATACATATGTGAGTGTGTATGTGTGTGAACAGCTGGGTATGACTCAAAGTCCTGTGCTGATGGCAGTTCTTGGCGTGTTGACGTGTGCCTTCAGGTGCAGAGTGTTCTCCATTTCACGCATAAAGGAGTTAGCCCGCGCACATGTATACACACATATGGCACGTACACACACGGGGACAAGGTAAGAGCATGCAAAACATCCGGCCACATACACAGACACGCCGGGTAAGAAGCGGTAAAAGCAGGTGTGTGTGTGTGTGTGTGTGTCAGATGCTCAAAGTGAATCCTGTGTGATTGACTGTGTCTGATGTTTCAGTGTCTGCTGCCTCATTATTCCAACTTACATATGCTGCTTTTGAGAATAATAATCATCCTTTAGCTGTGAAAATGAACATTTGGGAACACTTCAATCATGTTCCGGTGTATCAGGATTTACAGTATATAGCTCATAATAATCATAAATAAGCTTATATAGCAGGTTTATCATTGTGCTTATAATGGTTCTGTGAGGTATGCTACTGTGGTAGTGGTATACGTATGTGCCACATGTAATACATTACAAGAAGCAACCAAACACTGCACAATGCATTATGAAAATGTAGATTTAAAAGCCTCAGGGGGAGTTTAAATGTATAATTAAAACCATTATTAAATACAAGTTATTACAATTGTTAATCTTATGTGTTGAAATGTGACAATTTATAGGCCATTATAATAAAAAAGGGTACAAGAAAATTAGGAGGCTTTAAAACTGATTAATAAAAGCTTTTTTATTCTTGTTAAAATGTTAAAACTTCAGGTGAAGTGTTGGGGGGAGGGTGGAACACATTTCTAATATCCTGGCTACAGCCCTGTGATGATAGTTTATTATTCCGATTTCTTCATATACTTTGATGCAAAATGGATAATGACTAATATATCAGTATAAACGTTTTCATCCCTGTCTATATTAATATTCCTTTGAAAATAATTCAATTAGTACATGAGCATTATCCTTCTAAAGTGTATTACAGGATCCAGGGCCGTCCCTGGCCAACTTGAGGCCCCACGCAACGTTAGATGATGAGGCCCTCTGTTTCGCGAGCGTCGGGGGGGGGGCGGGCACTAATTGTGCCGCATAAGCGCATATGTGCGCCGCTTTTGTGGCTCAGTTGAGGCTCAGTTGAGGCTCAGTTGAGGCTCCCTCCGCAAGACGAGGCCCCCCCGGCGAGGGCAGTCTGCGTGATCGGCCTGTAGGGAGAGACGGCCCTGACAGGATCGCTGTAATTTATTTTTCATGCAACTTACCCTTCATTACGTAGTATAAAGTTTATTTTTATTTAAGTTGTAATAAAAACTTTTTGGTATGACATCTCATCAGAGGTTTATTATGTTAGTAATTTATTAGAGAGAAAAACACACTTTTTTAACATCATTTTGTACAGTAAAAATCATTTTTTAAATCACTTATATCCCATTTTTCATTTAGTGACTGGTTATTTTTAGACTTGACCCCTGGATCACTGACTTTCAGTATTTTATTTTTAAGGTTACGTCATATTCCAGCATTAGATCACATTGCCGTTGATGATTTTATTTACTGCCCTCCTTCATCGCACTGCATTGATCATCCACCCAGCAACCAGTGGAGCATTCTGCGCCTCTCATTCCAGAACTGCTGCACTCGGTTCCATCAAATCCCTATTCATCTCCTCCCAGCCTCTGACGCCTCAAACAAACAAAATGCATTTTCAGTTTCTCATCCCAGCACACAAGGAAATACCTGCTACTCTCCATCAAACATGCATCCATTAACTGTTGATGTGAGGAGAAAGGACAATCTATAGTTTGGAGGATTTATTTAATTTACATCCGTAATTGCTTGCAATTTACAAACTCATTATTTTACAATTTAGTGCATTTAACAGCAGCTGGAGGGCAGATAATGGTGGGGCTACAGGGGGCTACCACGGGCCCCAGATGGACCCCGAACATGATGCAAAGCACTGGAATCATCACATGCATGGGCCTGATGTTTGAAAAGTCAGATTTGAGTGCATGAACAATAATGAAGATAAAACAAGTTGATACCAGGAAAAGCAGCCTCTAGTAATGCAGTGATGGGGATAATGTGCAATATATCAGCACTGATTCATTCATACAACATCAACTAACATATGGCATGGATTCTTTAAAGTAAATTATGATACAAATATTATTTGAAACCCTAAAATAGTTTCTTACAAATACATTTACATGCCTGTATAAATCGTAATATACATGTCATATATTGCAATACAATGTGCACATTTTTTAATTGAGTTACGTTTCAATATTTTCTTTTTTATTACACATACTTTCTTTAACTTTACATTTATATACATATTTTAATTGTAATTTTTTATGACACATACTTACTTTGTCTTTACATTCATAAATGTATTTTAATTGTACTTTCTATTATATTTTTAATTCATCTTTCAAGTGGAGCAACAGGATAATTTCCCCAGGATAAATAAAGTCTTCGGATGTTTTCTTTGATGATGGGTTTGCTCTGATTTCCTTCTCAGATTACAATAACCCTCAGCGCTGCGACACCAGTCACTAGCTGGAACTTCGGAGAAATGTAAGGCACGTTCGAACTTTCTGGCTCAGTCCAACGATTCTGTGAAACCGCTTCAGTCACCGACACTTTGAAGGTGACAGAGCCATACCGCCTTTGTGCTTTTATTACATTTGGCGTGTCCACAAGAGCCCATGAAAGAGTTCTCTCTTGCAGCAAAGGTGGGCGGCACGTAGCTTTTTTTAGGCCCTTTTCGGATTCGGGCTTGATCTGCCGACAAGACGGCCTTGTTAAGCTCTAATAAAGTCCACAGATATTTTTTCAGCGTATGATGCTGTACTTAAAGTGTGAGGAGTGTGTGTGCTGGCCTCTCCCTTCCTCTACTCTCATAACTGATTGTTTACTGAGTGCTTTCCACCTTTTTTTCCCTGAGCCTGTAAGTATACAATTTTAATTAGGAACACTGACAGGTCTGGCGCATGATCCACAGCCTTGCATTCATCACAGGGAAAAAAAAGGGAGGAAGAAAGAAAGACAGCAAGAGAGAGGGGGAGACTTTCTCATCTCTCTCTACTTCCACATCTCTACCCCCCTCCCCCCCTTACACCCTCTCCTGATGCGAGCACCGGACTTGAGCAGCAGGTGCCATATTACTGTGTACAGAAAAGCAATTAGGCAGCATATTGGATGAATGAGGAGTGCATTAATATTAGCAAGTGCATTTGTCAGTGGCGTTTGATGCGAGTCCTTTTCTTTTCTTTCTGCAACATTAAGATTGTGGCGCTCATAAATTCACTGCTTAAACCACCATCTGCTGCGCTGTCAGCCCACACCGAGGAGAGGAGGAAGAGGGGAGCCATTTATTCCCTTCTGTCTCCCTCACTGGGGAAGGAGAGTGAAAGACAGATAGATAAGAAGAAAATGCATTTGTTCCCTCCCTTTCTTTGCCTTTCTTTTTTCTCCCCCCGGTTCCACGGGGAATGAGTGTGTATTAGGATTTATGGAGATGCTTGGCGCACACCAAGCGACAATGCTCTTAAATCTGGCTCCTTTTCCTTTTGTCTGGAGTGCTACCTTCTGCTTACTGACACATGCGTAGACACATCGCTCCTCATTGTGCTCAATGAGGAGATAAATGTGTACGTGTGCGCCAATTCAAACAAGGGAAGAGAATAAGTAACAATAAACAGGTGGTTTTGGGATCATAACTAAGCGCAGTGTGTGGCTAAGGTTGTGCTTCTTCATGACCTTTGTCTCATTCTTCTGGTACATTTATTCTCTGTTTCAAAGAGCAGTGCTGTTAAATAAAGGATAATGTTGGGGAATGTTTTATATGGTTCTTTTTGGCTGGCCATTTTCTTTTATAGACCAAAAGCAACAATGTATTCCTCCTACTAACAGGGTCGGGAGGGTTACTTTTCAAATGTGTTCCGTTACAATGAGTCAAAATGTCAGTAACCTTATCTGAGGACCACTATTTAAAGGTCATGTAACATGATTACTTTCCGTTACTGTTGATAACCTGAATATCAGTGCACTGTGTAAGACAACAGACAAATGTAACCTTAGAAAAATAAGAAAGCAAGATATTTAGTATAAAAAGTGTGCTCTGCTCAGAGATTTTATTGATAGAAAACCTGCCTTTCATGAAGCATATTCAGGCAGTAGCCTACACACCAACACTGAAACACATGAGCACATACTACAGTTTAAAAAAACAGAAATAAAATCTGAGCTGACAGAAAATGCTCCGTTTTAGTTTAATACACACAGTTAAGCTCACACACACTATTTTATGAACATATAGGTTCACCTGCTGAATTAAAAACAGAACAAATGAAGCAAAGAAAGTGGAAACCATAAAGCATTCAGGCAGTAGGCGTATAGATTCACACTTAAAGTATTAGCCTACAGATGTTACAAACATCTATGTCTCTTTTCATGTAACTAAGGGAATACAGTTACCTTTTTTGTATCCTGATTACATAGTACCAATAAATGTAATCCATGACTCCCCAAGCCTGCCTACTTACTAGTATAGCCTTAGTAGTTTATTCCTCCTGCTCCTTCATTACACACACTCTGTAATAGATTTTGGGTCAGACCTAATTAAAATGTCTTGCCACCATAATGACTTAGTCCAACATGTGTGTGCGCCTAGCTTTTTTTTTTACCTAGATATTTGTTACCCATTTTTAATATTTAAGCAGGAAGCAATGGGCTTGAAGCTCAGTCAGGGGACTAGATGACAGCAAAAAAAAAATGAAATAGAATAAATCTTAGTATTGAAAACATCTCCTGACCTCTGTATTTTGGTGGATATTGGAGATATTTTTTTTAATTTACATCTAAGACATGCAGTAGCTTATCAGATTACGTGTCACAGGGACTGCGGCACACTGATTGATTTGTAACCAGACTTCCATTTCGACACTACTACTGCACGTCTTCATCATTCATCAGTGTTATGTCTTTGTCCATTTTGACTCTGATGAAGCTGCAGCAGTGTCAATGCATTTGGCACTTTTCTTTCTTTTTTTGCTGATTTCATTATCCCTTATTTAGTTATTGATGCAATAATTGATGTAGAAGCAGCTGGCTTGGGGAGCAATGGATTACTTGTAACAGGATTACGTAATCAGGACAAGAAAAAGTATTCCCTTACAGTTACAGTACATCAAAAAAAGCTGTATCGGATTACTGTTACATCTCTAGAAATTGTGGATTACTACCATGAGAGGAGGTATGTGGCAATCTGTAAGCAGATGTTATTATGTGGTATAGAGGCCCATCATAGATTGTAATATTACCAAATAAAGTGGTACTACTAAAGGACAAAATAAATCAGTGTGCTCCTGTACCCTTTTTTAAAAAACTTGGTAGTGGTGGTGGGTGATGTTGGTGTGGATGCACTACCAGGCGCCGGTGCATCATTGCATAAACCTATTATCAGATGCATTGTGTTGAAGTATTTTTAGAGGCGAGAGAGGAGAAGGCATCTCTGGCTGCTCTGGTGCCGGCAAACGCTCGGCATTTTGCCGCCGTGTTGTTGCCTTCTCCGGGGGCAATCGTTTAAGTGTCACGGTACCTCTGGGTGTTGTGTGTGTGTAGGGGAGGGTGACAATAACCCTCCCTGCCACCCCCCACCCCCTTTCTCTCTCAACCCCCCCATTAAAAAATAGAAAAAAGAAAGAAGACAGAAAAGTGTCACTGGAAGATTACTGTCACACCGCTGTCACCGTGACGATGCCCCGCGGGCAGTACGGGGGCGGGAATTGGCGGGGGTCGGGTGGTTGGAGATGGGAGGTGGGGGGCATTTAAGCACCACTCCCCTTTCTATGTCTACCCCTCTCTCTTTCTCTCTCTCTCTCTCTTGCTTTCCTTGGTGATTAGCTCGCCCTGTGGTGAGCGCTAAGCGGCCTAATCTGCAACTGTGAGGTGGTGGGTGTAGAGAAGCAGGAAGAGTCACTATCTAGGGCAAGAAACAACACACACATATAGGAACACTCATTCAGTACACAAGGAATAATTATTAGAGTGTTCTGACTTTGCTTTTGCATGATCTGCAGAGCTTTTACATTATCGTTGGAATTGCAGCTGTGTTTTATTGTATAATAAATGCTTTCAAACCAAATTATCTTGACGTACACTTTGCATACTGCTTTGGCAACAGTCACTGCAATAAAGTTTACAATTCAATGAATTACACCTTGGGTTAGTTGGCATGAAATTCTTCTGAATGGCTACTGTGGTGCCCAGTGAAGCTTGATAATATACACGGATACTTTTCTGAAAGTCTTGCAAAGGAGACTAGAAACAAGTGGATTTGAAGGAAGTTTAATGCATTACACCCAAACTCCTCAAAATGTTTTATACATAAACATTAGATAAGGTTACATCACCTGTTTTGGTATGTTGACCAGACGTGTTTCAGCACATGCAAATAAGTAGCTGATGTTAAAGTCTAAGGTAAATAATTAACTTTCATATGTAATTTGGGTCTTATTCCTCTAGCCCATCATTCAGATCAGTGTTAATAATACAGTCCGACCTAAATTACTTCTGGGGATCTGGGAACAGGGTGACGTCGCCAAAAAAAAGTTGATCAGTAAAACATACAGAAAACATTCCTGCAATCAGATATAAAACAAACCAAAGATTGCTTATTTAAAAGACACACAAAAAAAATCAAGTTTTAACCCAAACCGTGTAATCTTGACCTGTTTTTCTGTGAGTATGACTGTATAGGGGTGTCCAGTCCAAATGTATGCTATTAGTACCCAACTGATCCCCTGGCCTGGAAAGTAATTAAATACATTTTACAAGTACCGTATTTATATAACATTTTGAGGTAGCTTTACTCTATACTGTATGAGTAATTTGATTTCCTGTCTCCTCTTCATGCATGACAATAAAAGTTAGGCTATTATGTAGGTTCATATCATTAACAATTAGTCAACTCGTGAATTATGATTGTATGGATTACGATATCTGGCAGTAAATAAAAGTCAACAATGTTCAGGCAAAACACAAAGACACAATAGAAGAAGGGGTGGGGGGGATTACAGTGTTATTTTATTTGTATGCATGTGTTTCTATTGAACACATAGTGAAACCATAGGAAGATATGCATGCACATGATCTAGCATTATTCCAATAATAACATATCATTTAATTATAATATATATATATATTTTTTCCATACTCCTGATGGATTCTTTATATTAGACCTTATTCACCCGGGGCGTTAATATCTCAATATCTTGGGACCAATAGTGTGTTTTTTGGGGGAAATCCTCCTGATTTACCCGAGTGAGCTATCCCAGAGTGATTTTCATCAACATGGCTCCCTGCCATGTAGTTTCATCCATTCCACTCATCTGGATGCCATCACAGGCATATGGGCACTATATTGTGTCGACTGTGCGGCCGTGTTGTGTATTCAGCATTTTGCAAGTGTAGTGTGCATGAGTCCCTCTGGGCTGCATACCTCTGACACCCTCAGAGCGTGTAGTCAGCCACACATGCAGATGTACTTTCTAGGCACACGCACTCTTTTTATAAACCTAAGTCAGCCGTGCGAGAGCCCTACATCTGCCTTAAATCATAACTGATCAGTCTCCCCAATCAACCATTCTGGCCCGGTCCATTTCCTGACCCAGCTCCTCGTCTCTCTCCTCGCTATTAGTCAAAGCCTTCTCTTTAAACAATCCTTCTCCAAACACTACTACTGCCAGGTTTTTCAGCCGGCGTAGATTTAGCTGCCTTGTCAGTAGCGCTGCTGTCCTAATCTCTATCACAGCCTCAACTCTGGCCTCAAGGAACGATCAGACAGAGAAAAAGGGAGAGAAGTAGATATTGTGCCAGAATCGCCTCTTTTTTTTCCTCATATAAGCAAATGTGTAACGTGGCAAAGGCCCAGTGCAGACCTACCCGCAAGATGTTTATGACTAAAAAGCTGCAGCCCTCCCATGGTCCTTTGAAAGAGAAAGGGTTGGGTGGGAGTAGGGGGTGAGAGAGGGGAGGCATGCAGGCAGACTTGGCACAACACTCCGTTTAGTGTTCTGAATGTGCCAGGGTCCCTTTCACCTCCCTCCAGCCCCTATGTACCTTTATTTTCTTTGTCTTTTCATCTTTGATAACGTTTTTTTTTCTTCCCCCTAATGGCTAGTTGCTTGTCATAAAGTAGGCTAATTTATGAAAGCTCTGCTGTGCTGGTCTGAGATTTTAAGGATCACATTAGGAGCATGTGCTTACGTCTGGGTAGTATAAAGTGTGTGATTATTCTCTCAGCTTTGAGTCAGTACTGTACTGCCTTACTTTATGTACACCAGGTTTCTTAGGTTACAAGGATGCTGAAAACGACAAGATTTAAAAAATGTTTTACATGTTTCTGCAGTGGTTTTAGTGATACTTTTAACCCCCTTATCAGTCCAAAAGACTTTATTGTCTAAAACAATAAACTAATGTCAAACTCAACTATCTTTAACTACACTATATTTTTAATTGCTATTGGATTGTGACGGAATGCATTTTTTTACCCGAAATTTAGGAATTATTGGCTAGTAAACAGAACATGGTCCTAACTCCCTCGCGCAAGTATGCAGTGCAATCATTTTGCTGAGACAATGATGTTGTTACCGGAAATCACCATCTTGGCTGAATTCTGGTGATTACATTTACAAAACAGCTTTTTCTTCATTTAAACACTTCTCTTAGTATACTGCCATTTCATACACGTTGAAAATAAGCTCAATGTGTGAATTTTGACCATGAGTTTCACCGAAAGTAAGGATCACTGCTGTTAGCTAGCTAGCTAGCAATGCTAACGTTGTCTCAGATTGAATGAGGCTTCTGAGCCCTGAACAAAAGTGATACTAGCTGCTGTTAGCTAGCTGCAACGTTATCGTCCGCACTAGCATAGCATTAGCTCAATTAACCTGATAAAATTTGGTTCGCTCCAGCCCCCCTCCCTCCCCCACATCTACAGGTGAAAATTGCCTTAGCGACACATTCATCGCAAGAAGTGTAGCAAAAGTCAAGGCCGCAGATTCGTCTATTTAAAGTGCCGTGCCTTTGTGTCGTGCAACAACATTAACCTTTCTGTTGGTCGCTTGTTAGCAGACCCTTCACGCGATGGCAGAGCGAACAGGTACAGGCAGGGCCCATAGTGATAGCCCTATAGTTTAAATCTACTACCCACAAATAATAATATGGACATGGGTTACTATTTAAAAAATAGTCTTCAAGCCAGCAACATGTGCTTTTCTGCTGCTCAATAAAGTAAACTTTGCACCTTCGATGCACCGCCTCTGACTCCCTTCTCTCGGCACTACACTGGTGACCCCGACATAGTCATGTTCTTAAATGTTGTATGTGAGGGACTACGGATGGAAACTAGCTCAAAGCTAAAATCCGGCATGTTTACGTTTTTAAAGCATTATTTGTTTTAAATGTTCATCAATGTGCACTGTCCCTCTTCAAATAAACGATTAAATGAAATGAAAAAAAGTCTCGCAGAAGTTTCCGAGACTGGACATGGCTAGAAACGCCATTTTTCGCAAACTGCCGGAGATTTTTGGAGACGTGCGTGGCTGCTACGTGCACACGGACTGAGGCTCGGTGCGCCCTCCGCGGAATGGCCGAGGACGTCGCTCGCCATTCCCACATCGTTTCGGCACTGGGAGACAGCAAGCCTTCCGACCACATGGAGACGATACACGACCTGCTAGGTACGGAAGAGCTCGACTTATTTTTCATGGAGCTGTTTCTTCAGGACATGCGGCTGTCCAGGCTGCGCTCGCTAACACGGCTAGTGTGGAGCCCCGCACTTTAGCCGAAGAAGCTGACCGGTTCTTCCTGGCTGCCCGGCGATTTACCCCTGAGGTGCTGGCCACTACACGCAGCGGCACCTTCCCTGGTGGAGGCACGCCACCTAGCAGAGGCTCCGGGGCCGACAACATCGACTAACGGCTACCGGCTTACAGCTAGCGGCCGTCGACACCAGCTAACAGCTAACCACGACAGCTAACGGCTAGCAGCTACCGACGGCTAACAGCTAACAGCTAACGACGACAGCTAACAGCTAACGACGACAGCTAACGGCTAGCAGCTACCGACGACTAACAGCTAATGGCTAACGACGACAGCTAACGGCTAGCAGCTAATGGCTGACTGCTTCCATATGTTAACATCTGACTGTTAACCCTTTTTTTTTTTTTCGGTGCCTGAGAGGAGGTTCGATCAGACGGTTGACCTTGTGTGGACCCTCTCGCTTTTTCACCACCTCGACAGCGGTTTCGGACGTCGCCCACGTTTTCATCGGCGCCTGGGTGACGCACTTCTGGATCCCGTCTCGCCTCGACAGTTTCGGACGTCGCCCTTGCTTTCATCGGCCCATGGGTGGCGCGCTTCGGGACCCTGTTTGGCCTTTTCCCTCGCCTCTGCAACAGATTCGGACGTCGCCCATGCCTTCATCGGCCCGTGGGTGGCGCACTTCTGGACCCTGCCTGGCGGCTCACGGTTCGCCTCGACGGCGGCTTCGGACGTTGCCCACGCTGTCATCGGCGCCTGGGTGGCGCACTTCTGGACCCCGTCTGGCCTCTCCCCTGTCCACGGCTCCTGCGTCCCGGGGATGCTGCTCCTGCCTCCCGGGGATGCCGCTCCTTCCTCCCGAGGACTTCGTGCCCGCTCCTCCCTGCTGGGGGGCCACCGGGATATTCACGCCCGTGGCGGCACAGCGACCCAGCTTTCTACGGCTGGCGGATGTTGTCTTCATCCGCCACGACGGCCCCCTGCGGCCCCCTTTCGACGGCCCGTTCCATGGCCCGTCCCCCACCCCCCCGGTGGGGATGCCCTCGCCCTCGTTGGGCCCCCCTCTGCCCGCTCCTGCGGCCTCCTTCCGACGGCCCGTTCCATGGCCCGGCCCTCGCCTGCGGCCCCACCCTCCTCGGCCCTGTGGTGTTTCCTCCCGGACGCAAGGATTGTGTCCATGGTTGAATTCTGGGGGGGCTTGTGTAGTGACCACTAATTAACTGGGTTACATAATTCACTCATGGAACTACAGGTTGGGGGTATTGTTTCCGCACGGACATATGTGTTGCTAACTGTATATATTGTGTGCCCTCCTGGCTTCTTCCCCTTCTCTTCCCGGTCTTCAAGCCAGCAACATGTGCTTTTCTGCTGCTCAATAAAGTAAACTTTGCACCTTCGATGCACCGCCTCTGACTCCCTTCTCTCGGCACTACACTCTGTCATTTTGCACCATATCTACCTTCATAGTTGCAGGGCTGATGGGAAACAGGTGGAACTAATAAGGCCAGGACAAACAATCTAAACAGGCGGGAAAACAAACAAAGACAGGAAGTAAAAACAGACATGACACAGATTCAGGAAACTTCCAAATAAAACAGGAAACAGATAAACTAATGGGATCATGACACCATAAATAAGCCCTACAGCCGTACAGGACATACATAATGAATAGAAGCTCAAAACTATTAATACTACTATTAACTTGATAAAAACCATACAGAACAACATTGATAATGTATATTATTATGGGTTAAGAATCTGCTAAAATGGGGAAATCAGTTAAGTTAAATCATAGCGCTCTTAAAAGCCTCAATTTGGTAGCCATTTAATATTGTAGCAATGTAGTTTTTAAGACAAATCAATTCACTCAACACACTTAACTCCAGTAAAGCAGAATCTGCCAGTAAGAATACTATATTATAATAGAAGGGAATAATGGGTAGTCCAGGAAGCAGTCAGTAGTATGTAGGTTATATGTTACTAAAAACAGGGACGGCAGACTGTATTTTAGTCATGCTATACGCTTTAAATGGGGATCGGTCCACACTACTTGGGCTATCTCATAGTTAAACCAGTCAAATAAATTCAGATTTACCACTATAAACATATACTAGAGCAAAATTCTCATTGTCCACGACACAGCAAGGTCATTGCTGAAACACGTCTCACATATTTCCAATCTTACTCAGACGTACACACTCTCACACACAGGAGCAGCTCATCCACACCCCGGCGGCCTTCAAGCTCTCAGATATATAATTTTCTTCAAATGCACCTTTTCAGACTAGTTTGCCTGTATCCTCAGTGCCCTTTTTCAATCTGAGCTGCCGACTCATCCTGTCGCGTCCCGTCTTTCACAAATCACACGGCGGCGGGGCCGTGCTCGGAGAGGGACAATTTGTCAGCTGTATGCATGACTAAGCAACGGATTCACCATCCATTACACTGACCGGACAGAGGAGGGGGGGGAGGAGAGGGGATGGAGGAATTGCATGTGTGAATGTGTCTGTTTGTTCATGCAATCCTATCCTCTGATTTAAGACCTTCAGAGAGAGGGCATTCCTGCAAAGTGACCATATTTCTGCTCTTCGTCATTTACACAAGTACAATAGTTTGCTCGATGATGAATGGTTTTAGGGTTAATTAAATGTACCAAGGTTTGGGGGAATTGGCCCAATGGTCAACTTACGTATTGAAGCATAATGAAGAAAACAGATATGTATTTATCCTTGGTTGACCATAGGCTCTAGTTTGAAGACTTTTTTTATAGCACAATTTGGGTTAAGTGATTGTACTGATTAGGCATTGAACCTGTACTGTATATTGATGATTTCTGCAGTTGAGCCATGTGTTGATTTTTTTCCCTCTGCCTTTTAAGGTTGCTGCTGCTACATCACTGTCCGCCTGTTAACCACTGGAAAACAAGACAAGCTACGGATTTTTGGTAAGTTTTTAATATCTTGTTCACATCGAGATTTGAACTCGAAGTGTTTTGAGCTCTTCAGTTCTTTTTATAACGCAAAAGAAGCATGAAACTAAGTTGCAGCCAGGGAGTTAGAGTTGCAGAAAAGAGTTTACCCAAATTAGAAATCATCAAGCTAAACATCTCCTTTACTATGTGCCATTTCTGTGGAAACAGGGACTTCAAATCTATGCTAAATCTATTGTGATTCACACTGGATTCCAAGCAAATTTTTCACATGGGCGATCCGATCTCTATTAAAAAACCACACATTTTAAGTTTACGATTTTTGCCTAATTTCTTGCGGAAACACTTGCAAAAACATTCATTTGTGTTCATTTACTAATCGGTATAAGTTTCTTGTTATTTCAGCATCATTATGCAACGTGCAGTACAATTAAATCACAGCAAACAATGTTAATTTTGTTGTTGTTTAAGTAAAATACATATTGGGGTATGGGGAATCGAGTCACGTCAGCAGCATTTTTACAGCAAAATTAAAAGTTCTCAAAGAAAATATACTGCTTTTCTGATATCATTATCCTCCAGGTTTAGGCAAAGTATGCAGGCGAGTTTGTGATCAGTGCTGCTAGCATCACAGTTGCTGGCCTATACACTAAAATATATGTATGTAGTGAAGAAGAAGAATACATGGCTGACCTGCCTTATGACTTTCACTGAAATAATGGATGGGCAAGAAGGTGTTAGGAAGAGAAAGTATGAGGAGCTGAAGTGAAAAGAGAGAGAGAGAAGGAAGAGGTCAAACTTTTGGTTGCTTTGACTTCTCTGGCACTGTACAAAGACAAAAGCAGGCGGCATATGCCTTCCTGTGAAGACTATGCATGTGTATGTATGAGGTTGTGTGTGTCAATGGACTCAAAAGGACTTGTGAGATCATGCTGGACTCCCCCTCCTGTTCCACACACTTGTATATGGATGTGTCTCTTGGTGTGAGTTGGTGTTTGAGTTGAATTTCCATATAAAGGTTGTTTGATGCCAGGCCTCTTAGACCCTGAATAGATAAACAGACACATTTCACACATCTGCTTTAGTTAGCGCTAGAGACACTTTGAGTGTGTGTGTGTGAGGGTCGATGTGTGTGTTTCTCTATGTGTCAGAGAGATTATCAGTGTTGCAGCCAAGTTTTTTTTTGTTCTACAGAACATGAAAAGTGAGCAGTCTCACACCACCAGTGCACTTCTCTGCTTGTAAAGCTCACATCTGAACTGTGGACTTTGAGCACCTCCCTGAGACTGTTATAACATTCTGAATACATTATTACAAATCATATTTGAAACATTTGTTATATTCGTCCTATAGATATTTTCTGCCATGTTGGGGCCTAGTGGGTTCCCACATTCAGTATCACAAACACTCTAAAGAGACTTATTCATATTAAATAATGTATACAATTGTTCTATAATATCGTTGAAGATACAGGATCTTTCTGTGTGCGCCAGACAGAATTGAGCTTCCAAAAAGCTCTGGCATCCCAGCGGCGACCCGCCCTGTCCCCCAGTCCACATCCATTCTCGCTGTTGGCTTAATAGTCCTTCGGCTGCTACAACAAGCTAACTGTTGTGTTAGCTATTGCAAGTAGCCAGCTACTGCTCAGAAAAGCCTTTGTTGAAAAGGCACAGAAGAGGATTAGGGCCACATGTGCATTTGTGTGGGGGTGGCCAAAAGTGATTTTTCAGAACTTTCAGAACTTTTCAGAACTTTTCGAGTTCTGAGAATAAGTCAGAATTGTGAGATTAAAGTAAGAATTTTGACTTTTCTAAAGGCCCAAATTAGTTATGTTTACAAGTAGTACACGTATAATTTATTTTCTATTATGCTTTATAATCGATACAATTTACTAACAATTTATCACACACACATACAATATTAGTCAAAGATAAGAATGAAATGGGAAAATTATTTATTTATATATACGGCCCCTGCTCCTACTGAAAACATTTCTTATTTTTGTGGATTGGTTAGGGTATATGTCATTTAAAGGTCCCATGTCATGGCCATTTCTACTGATCATAATTCCATTGTTGAGGTATACTAAAATAAATGTATATTGTGCAATTTTCCAAACTCACATTGGTTTCTCATACAGCATCTCTGTATAGTATGTGTATTCACTCTCTGTCCTAAATGGCTTGTTGGAGCTCCTGCTCCCCCCTCCCTGTGAGCCCAGTGGCCGTCTGCGAGACAGCGAGACACAGCGAAACCCAGCCCAAAACCAGCCCGAACACACACACACACCCGCAGCCTGGCTGGGAGTTTGTGTGTGTGCTCATACACCGACTCACAGCCTCGCCGCGTCCCGCCGTCTCAGGGAGGAGAAATCAGCGGAGCTGCAGCTGAGAAAAGATTGAGTGTGTGTGTGTGAGGAAGTCCGCGGATTGGTCCATTTGGACCAATCCACGGACTTAACTTAACGGCTCCGCGGACATAACGTAACGGCTCCACGGATTGGTCCATTTGGACCAATGGGTCCATTTGGGTATGGGCACGTGACTGTACCCAGGAAGAAAAAGAGAAATCTCCAACGAGGCGTTCTGGGGCAGCATAGACAGGTATTATCTGTGTTAGAGTTTTACTCGCTACAGGGTGTACTTTGAGGGTTTGTGACTTTGCAGACCGTTTAAATGCATAAAAACCTTCATAACACACAAGGGGACGGGTAATAACCAGAAAAGCATGACATGGGACCTTTAACATATTTTGGCCAAGTCCAGAATAGCCACCACTTC